>NC_056731.1:1967387629-1967675129 GCF_019279795.1 Protopterus annectens
TCTGTACAGATGTACATGGGATATCCACATGTTGGCAACCTATATGTGGTCTGTGTTCCCTGACAATACGCATTCCTGTAATATCATTGCCAAATATGTCAGTTACCATACTGACAAACATGCCAGCATCAGACATAATACCTGGCTGACACATCATGCTGATACAAAGTCTGTTACACTATCACTTGTACAAGTATGTAGGAGCAGTAGATGAAACCAATTGCTATGTCTGGTTGGTTATCCCACCATCCATGAAAGCATTTGTAAGATTACCTGTTGTAAGAGGTTGTGTGTTATGTCCCAGGCATTTAATGTATGTGGAGCATGGCATGTGTACGCAGCACTATAGAACATGCAAGTGGATATGTAGGGTTACTAATATGTCTATTGGCAACTGTTTATGTGTTTCTTATGCACAGTCCCTGTGGCTGTCTTCAGTGTGTGTGTGTGATGGCTAATACTGAGGAAGGGTTATTCCTGAAAGCTTTGTTTGTTTTAAATAAAGTGAGTTTTCTTATCTTATTCATTTATGGATATTCTACTGGCTCTGAATAGAGAAGATTTAAACCATGGTTGGAGTACTTTTTTATATGTGATGGCTATACATTTTGTGTGCCTCTTCCACCCTGTGAACTCCCCCATTGCCAACCTAGTGTCAGCCCATACAGATGTCATGCACCGTACAAGCACAGTTAGACATTTTCTAACACCAAGCCACTGTGGTGCAATGGTCATATCACTGTATATTGTTCATTAATTGATTGGTAGGTCATCTTCTCTGATAAGTGTCACCTCCATGTGCATGTGTCTCAATGCATGTCCCCATGCAGCAGTGTGCGTGTGTGTGTGTGTGTGTGTGTGTGTGTGTGTGTGTGTGTGTGTGTGTGTGTGTGTGTGTGTGTGTGATGGCTCTAACATGTTAAGGGCCTCTGAACCCACCATTGCCAATCCTAAGAGTCCCTCAAATTTTCACCCACTTCAATAGTAGTGGCAGACACTACCACACTACAGTACCACTGTGCTATCTGTGTTATGTATCTAGAGCTATCATTCATAAGACTGTCTAGGTAGGTTCTGTGCTCAGCCCTTCATCAGCTGCCCCATGTACAGGTCTATGACTCTGCGTGCACTACCAGCACGAGTGGCCAGACATGTATATGAGATGGCAGATGCACATGGTGGTGATTGTCAAGTTAGACAAACACAGGCTGACCTGTGTCAGGAAAACATACCCCAAACCTGTCATACACAGTACCAGGCAAACCCTCATCAACTGCATGATGGTCTAGTGGATGTGACAGAAATGGCAAGGGCAACAGCTGCTGATATCTGAATCTGTTGCAGTAAATCTAATGGCTAAGCCGGTGAGGGACCTAGTGCCAGTACTCAAGTAATTTCCTCTATATGAGTGAGCCTGTGGTCCTACAGAACACCCAGGTGACATGTATGCAGGCTAGGTGGCTGTATCAAGGGTATATATGCAAGGTCACACTGTCTGCCACAATTGCTACTCACACACTGTTGCATGTAAACACACTTGGTAAACATGTACATGTACAGCTGTATCTTGGCTGTGTAAAGGTCACTGTGTTTCCTTGCTCATAGTTTTCATAGGTTCATAGGTTGGTACTAGGCTATCAGCCCTAGGGCCTATACAAGCCGACCCATAACAATTCCCTGGCTATTTCTTCCCACACTATTTACTTCCCTGGACCCCTGTAACCACTATTGTTACTGTCAGCAGGCCAACAGCCTGCAGACACACAGACACCTGGAACACAGCCAAAATACAGTACATTACACTACAGCAGTCAGCAGTGCTAACAGCAATAGTGCATCATGGCTAAGTAGGTACATACACCACGATCTGTACCCATAACTACTGCTAGCAGACAGCACCTTATACAGCATGACATTGCTACACTGTACTATAGTCATCCTGTGCATTGGACCCATATTGCATGTCTGTGCATCGATGGTATGGATAACAAGGTTGTGGCACATGTATTATCACATGCACAGGGTGTGGTGTCAGATTGTCAGAGGCATAAGCTGGGCCATATGTCTTGGCTGACATCGTGTGTGTGTGTGTGTGTGTGTGTGTGTGTGTGTGTGTGTGTGTGTGTGTGTGTGTGTGTGTGTGTGTGTCTGGAGGGATGATGTTCAACTGGGCTGTGCAGAGGAGCTGTGCATGTCTGGTGGTGACTGGCATGAGATAGGAATGTGTGACTGTTCGTCTGCACACCTGCAAGCAATGTGGATGCCCGACACAGAGCTATGTTGGACAGCTGTGGACCGTACATGGCAGGATGTATAGTTCACCTTCTCCTAGCAGGGATGTGGTAAATGGTGCTGCCAGGAGTATCAGTGGCATTGGCAGGCCCAAGGACAGATGCACTACCACTCCCTGATGGTGACTGCAGTCTGCTGGTCCTATGTCCCTGATGGGACTAGCCAGGACTGTGTGCCTATGACCTGTTGTGGTGTGGTGTAGACAGCACCCTCCATTCAGTACTGCTGTTGGTACTGCCACTATGAGACTGTGAACATACATGGCCATGTGGGCTCACAGCTGATCATGTTGCTGAACTATGTCCACCTGGCCGATGCCCTACTCCCATCACATGCTCAAGCACAGACATTGCATGGTCAAGCAGTGACAATTTCTCACCTCACTGTGTATCCACAACATTGGCAAGATAACATATGACATCACAACTGCCATGGAGGTTGTCACGCATGGCAGAGAGTGCTGCATTCATGACCCTGAGCATCTGTCTGGTGTTGCAGTAAGTATGCACCTGTACCTCCATGACAGACCATAACATGCATCTAGTGATACCTGCTGTGGCATTTGTAACAGGGGCTTGATGGGCAGCAGTCCTCTGTTGAGCACCCTTATCCAGCTACCTGTGTGTGACCTCACCTGCTCTCTGCCTATGGCTGGTGTCTACACTCACACTTATTATACTCAACACACTAGCCTGTTCCATGCCACCATCCTTAACCTGTTTATTATCAGTGGCTGTTGGGGACTGGGCATGTGTGGGCATACTGACTGTATGCAGGGACATGGTTGGTGAAAGTGGGATACCAAACAATGGCATGGATCCAGATACCAACAACCCCATCTGTGCCTCACTATGACCACCATCATCATGGGAGTCTGATAAGACACTGACATCAGGTTGTGAGGGGGAGTGACACCAACCCCTGTGTTCACCTGTGAGGGGAACACAACATATGTAAATGAATACCCTGCAGTATTATGTTTGCTGATACACACACACACACAGACACACACAGACACACACACACACACACACACACACACACACACACACACACACACACACACACACACACACACACACACACACACTCCTGGTACTGTCTGGCACAGCTGTGACACCTATGGGCCTTTCAGGGCAGACCTTACAGTAGTTCTGCTTGCCGCAACCAATCCCTTTCACTGCTACTGTCAGGCCCATGGTGACAAATCTTACAGTGTGATGGGCCCAATAGCAGAATGATAATTGTGACCAAGACCAAGACTATTGGAGTGAGCTATACAGTGTCACCAAGTGCATATGCATGTACTGTAATAGCTGACTTACTGCTATACAGACCACATACAATGATAAGGTGTAACAATATGTGATGATAACTGATGAGGGGGCAAGACTATACACTATCACTGCAGTGCATACACAGTTCAGACTCATAGGGATTCATTTCAGACAATATCGCAGGATAGTCTGCAATACATACAGGAAACATGTAAAGTACTAGGTGCATAGCCTCATAAGATGATACCAGGCTATTGGCTCTGATTCGCTCATAAGCCTGGTCCAGACTTTCACCCATGCCCCTTCCAAGCCAGCGCATGTTTCCCCTGTCCAGCTGGGACACATACAGGATCCCAGGGGGTCTCATCCATTTCCCATGCAGTTTTTCAGCCTCTTCTTCAAGAGGGCCATAAACATACTCTGCTAGACATGGATAGGAAGTGTATTTTACAGACAGTATATTGTGAGGGACACTGCACTATTCTGCCAACAAGTACTATACATGTCACAGACCAGGTGAGGTCCTTGCGTGCATGATGCGTGAGTGCAATTTGTCTTACAGATATGCAGAAATGCGATCAAGGCTGGTTTGGACATGGCCTTGAATGCCAGACACAGGTCAGCTTTGATCAGTCTGTATGAGACTGAGTACAGGGATAGGGCTTTCAGCCTTCCTGTATAGGATAGGTGCTGCAGACCCTGGAATTGCCTGGTCAGGAACCTCTATGATCTCTGCAACTGACACATTTGCTTGGCAAGGTACATGCCAAAGGAGCCATTGTACTTGATAATGTGTCTGATAAGGGTGGAGTACAGGGATGTTGTGGCCTTCTGGTTCCTGGATGACATACCCATATTTGTGAGGTGGGCCGTGTAGACAGCCTTCTGTACAATGATGGCCACATGATGGGAAACTGTCAAGTTGCTACCAACCTTGGTGCACAAGTCACCTCACACCTGATTCCATAGTCAATACAGTATTACTGTCATAATTAGTGTGGATAACATCAACTACAGCAGGGAGAATGATGCCTTTCCTAGCATTCAGTTTGTGGAAATGCTTCTCGCACCAGTCATTAATTGGGCAAGGGCCTCTTGGGGGATGCTCACTTCAGTAGGGGAATGGAAGACAGTCACTTGCTTGCAAACATCTGTACACCTGGTCAGCCACAGACCAATCCTTGTGTCCTGTACCTCAGATACATATATCTCAAACAGTACAGGCCCCTAGACTGATCCTTAGTGTACACCGCTTTGGAAGACTCTACTACTAGAGGTGGGTTCCACTACTTTGACCGAGTGAGTACTATCATTGGGCTAGTTAGCTGTCAGTAGCTGCACAAATGCCGGCATCCTACAGGACAAGGTATGCCTGCATTGACATGGGTTTCATGCTAAGACACCTAGCTCCTGTTAGAGCACGACATCTGCACAACGGCAGACATCACTGGTGGGCAAAGGCCAGAAAATAGTGTCACTTTATGAATCTAGCTGAAACACATGTAGTTGCCAGCAAAGTGGTGTTGCATTCACAGCTCTACTCTGCAGGATATGACTTCTGATAATCAAACGTATGCTATTATATTATGAACTCGGTCTTTAATGGGTTGCCAGTGATGTGCCAGACAATACACAACTGTATGAGGCATTGACTACAAATATGAGTCAGACATGTGGTCAGTCTGCAAAACTCTGGACAGTTGTCAGGTATGGGCTCAGTATATAACATGGAGTTCAGCAGACACTTCTGCGCCTATTGTGTACTATGCACATACCCTAAATAAGCCTCTTACATTTGTAGGACAGGCATAATTGTCATAGTAGCATTCAATGGTGACATATGAATATGTGCAACATCCCAAGTAGCTGACCTAGCAGTGTCACACTCAGTATTGCACAACCAACGCTCCAGTAGTAGTCATACATGAGCAGACCATTGCTGGGGTGACTCAGGGGCCAGAGATGTAATCCATGTCAATGCAGACAAGGCAAGCAGGAATGACGATAGGTGCCAGACAGCAGCATGGGAGTCCAGCAGGCCTTGTTGCAACCTAGTGTTGAATGTCCTGTTTGACATTATTGCATCCCCCCTTCTGCATTCCATTAGAAGCTTACATGATTGACAAACCTGTTATAGTTCTGAACAGTTTCCTCAGAATACTACAGATGGTTAGGTTTGTGTAGTTGCAGTCTGTCTTTGTGTAGATGGTTTCAAACTTTTGTTGCATAGGCAGCAGCTTGCCTTTTGTATGTAATGCTAATGAGCAGGTGATGACCTGTGCACCAATTGGTGTCTTAAAACTTGTTACTTGCATCCAGAGCAGCTGTGTTGTCTTTCCATTAGCCAATGACATAGCAACACAGTGCTATAATTATGCCCTTCATGTGGGCCTTGCCCATTTTCCTTGCCTGTGTGGAGGACATTATGGACATGTGGGTCTACAGCTTCACAAACAGTAAGTGGAAATACCTCTCAGGACAAGACGTGGAGGTGGCCCAAGAACATGGGGAACAAAGCTCTAGAATTGGGTACGTATTGTAAATGAGTATTGCTATTATACACATAGAGGATTGTTAGATTAACAGGGTTTGTCTGGACATGCATTTTATGCGTGACTTGATGTCTGACAGTGATATGTCTCTAACATAACTCTCAATTGTCCAGATGTCCACAGACTGCCCAGAGGTTTGCCTGTTATGTTTTATCAGTTCCTCAGACAACTTCTGTTTTTGTGAAATCAGTAGGATAATGTGAGTATTGTAGTCAGTAAATGTTGACATCCATTAGTGATTCAGACATCATATCGTTCAGGGATGTTATGTTACGACAAACCCTGTAACACCATCAACTGTTTCTGTTTGTAACACCATTATGTGAGGTATGTCCCTTTTCCAGCCCCCTGTCCCCCAAGTATGTCATGCTTTGTCCAGATGTCTTGCAGTAAGAGGTTCAGAGGTGTGGTATATCATTATTTAGTGATTGCACTCCTGGTATCATCCCAGTGTCTTAGCAGATTACTGGAAGTGTTATGCGGCAGTGGCCATAAATATGGTCTCATACCCTGGACATTCTGTGGAAATCTGTACAGTTGAGAATTATGTATGTCTGGCCATTGTTAAAAGATTGTCAAGATTGTGTAGCAGTGTTGTGTGTAACTGTTTGTTGGGCTGAGAAGGGAGAATAGCAGATGTGAGTGTCATAGCCTTCTTTTCTATCTGATTGTGCATGCTGCTACAGTTGCTGGTGGTCTATTAGGTGTATATATTTGTAAGGGCAGACTGGGAAATGTCCTGTAATACCTCAAGATTCCCAGTGGACTGTGAGTTGGGCCAGTATATGTTGGTGTAGTGTGTGACTGGCAATCAGGATATGTTTGTTCAAACAGTCATTCTACTCTAGAGTTAATTCGGGGTACTGGTATGTTTGTTCAAACATACCAGTACTCCAAATGAATTCTAGAGTAGAATGACTGAACAAACATATCCTGATTGTTCAAACATTCATTCTACTCTAGAGTTCATTTGGGGTACTGGTATGTTGCTGTGACTCTGGTGCAAATGGTTGTGGGTGGACATTTTCACACCAATATCTGCTTCTCCCTACAGTTCCATTACTGTAGTGCATGCTATATTTGGAAATACATGGGTAATTACCCAGAGATCAATTGAGGTAGTATTGTGTTGGTCTTACTGTGGTTCAGTGGATGCTGGGTGAAATGGTTGGCAGCTCTCAGTGTTTTTTCTCTTCTGTTACATGACTGCAGTTATACCTCTCCTTTGCCCAGATGTCTAGACACTGTCCAGATGCATGGTTCATATGTTTGGTCTGTTCCCCATAACAGTTATGGGTTTTTGAGAAATCACTGGAATGATGTGAGCATTGACATCAGTAAATAATGACATTAATTTGTGTTTTAGACCTGGAATCTATCATGAATTACATGTTAAATCAAACCATTCATTCAAAGGGGATCCAGTGTCTGTCTGCCTGGGATGACATGATCGACAGACCCCTATGCTTTGCCAGAAATGGTCTGCATCTGTCACCCCTGGCATTCAGTTTACTGGCTAAGGCTCTTGACACCCCTATAGTGCCTTTTTTAGGCAAAGTTTGAAGGACAAAATCACCACCATAACAGGTACAAGCATGCAAAATCTGAAGGTAATGCTACTCAATGCTAGAAGTCTAAACTTCAAAATGCACTCTCTCGAGGCACTCCTAAAATGGAGAACATCGATATCTGTGCAGTAACTGAGACCTGGTTCAAGGCTCCAGAGAGCACCCCTGCAATACCAGGCTACAACTCTTACCACATTTTTCGGCCACCAAACCAGGACCGAAACACTAAAGGTGGAGGAGTGTCCATATTCACCAAGGATATTCACACCACTAGGCTAGTTGCCCAACACAATGCATCTGAAATTCTCCAGGTGCAACTAACACTAGGTAAGACTGCAATCCAAATTGTAGCTTGCTACAGATCCCCCACCTTGCCCCAATATTCTCACTACACCTTTCTAAACATACTGGAAAATTTTAAGATAGAACTAAACACCCTTTAACTGGGAAAACTACTCGTGTACCAACACCTTTGCCCAACGGTTCTTGAAATTCATAAATTCCAATGCCCTGGATCAACTCATCCATAGTCCCAACAGGGGCTCCAATATCCTAGACCTGGTCATTACCAACATGGGAAATCGATGCTCCACACCTATGGTCACCCCTTCATTAGTCAGGTCTGACCTTAAGCTAATCACCCTTAACATCCACATCCCATTCTCCAGTAAGGAAACTTCCATAAAAACTTCTCCAAAGCCAACTTCATGCTACTCAAGTCAGAAGTGACAAACTTCATGACACCCATGCAGAAGGAACTGAGAGTTCGACTGCTGAATCCTACACTAAGGCACTGTACGAGCACATCCACTCATGCATGAATCGTGCCATCCCAAATAGAACCAAGATGCTCTCCTCCAAAAAAAGGAAGCCAATCTGGTGGTCCCCTGCCATAAACTAGCTTTACAACAAAAGGAAGAAACTGTTGCAGAAAAGAGGAAAATCCCAAGATGCAAAAAACTCCTTTACCAGCCTCAGTAAGAAACTGAGATCCCTCAGAAAATCCTCCAAAGCTAGTTATGAAAATAAAATTGCCAAAGATTCCAAAGACAACCACAAGGCATTCTATAACTATGTCAAGAATCTAAATAGCAATGCTCAGATCTGCTCTAAGCTAAAACAGAGTGGCATTAAATATACTGATCCCAAGGATATTGCCAATATCTTGGCAGATAAATTCAGTGCCAACTTCACCCCCCTCTCACCCCCTAAATGGCCCATCTCAATACTGGAAGATTGCCAACTTCTGGTAATAACGGCCACACAGGTAAAAAACGCACTCTCCAAAGCTAAGAATACAGCATCCATGGGACCAGATGACATCCTGGGCTGTGTACTACATGAACTACAATATGAACTGGCACCTCATCTAAGTGTCATGTTTAATCATAGCCTCACTTCAGGTTTCTTGCCCACTGAGTGGCGCAGAGCTACAGTTATCCCACTCCACAAGGGGGGATCCATCTTGGATCCCAGAAACTACCGTCCCATCAGTCTGACAAGCCTTATCTGCAAGGCCATGGAGTGTATTATCATGGAACTTATAAACAAAGACATTGGCAACCTGCAAACACTGGACCCCACCCAGTTTGAGTTTATGAAGGGCCGATCTTGTCTTCTGAACCTGACTGACTTCTTTGAATCAGTCTCCAGAGCCATGGACAAGGGTAAGGTGGTCCACACAGCCTATCTAGACCTTGCCAAGGCCTTAGACACCATCCCCCACTCTGGAACCATAGATAAACTTACTAAGTTGGGTATTAATCCAGATGTCACCCAATTGGTTGCCAGGTGGCTTACTGACAGAACCCACACTGTAAAAGTAGCTGATGCCAAATCCAGGTCCAGACAAGTGACACGTGGAGTTCATCAGGGTTCAGTCCTGGGATCACTCTTGTTTGGCATCTACTTCTCTGAAGTACAGGCCAACACTAAGGGACTCTGGCTAACAAAGTTCACAGATGACTGCAAACTGGGAGTCATTACTGAATCTCCAAATTATGTGGATACTCTACAAAAGGGCCTTACAGAAACAGATGCTTGGTGCCAGAGCCATGGGCTCAAGCTCAATGCCAAGAAATGTATAGTTATCCTCTTTGGGAAAAAACATGTACCCATGAATTGCCACATAGGTGGCAGTACACTAGACACCGAAAGTGTGATAAGAGACTTAAGGACATAGGTGGACAGTGGTCTCACCTTTGATAACCACATTGCCACAACAGTCAGGAAATCCTTCTATGTGGCACACCTCATCACTAAGGGCATTTCATCCAATAAAAAGGAGGTCATTGTCCCACTGTACTCATCCCTCATTAGACCCATTATAGAATACAATGCACCATTTGGTATGTACCTCTCAAGACATTTGCAACACCTGGAAAGGCCACATAAATACCTCACTAAAAGAATCACAGGCCAAAGCAGATGCCCTACGCTGACCGCCTTAAAAAACTCCAGCTATACTCTGTCGCATATCGTCTACTCAGAGGTGATCTCTGCTTAACATACAAGGCCATGTCAAACCCAGAGCTATTGGACATGCTACACTTAAAGAAATCCCAATCCCTCAGAGCCACATGCTCCAGGGATCTAAACCTTGTCATCACAATAAATAAAACATGCTGGAGGGATAGGCTCCTGACCCAGAGACTCCCCAGACTCTGGAATAGACTGCTCATACATGTCAAGCAGAGTGCCTCTTTGGCCCTCTTCAAAAGGAACCTTAACGATTGGATAGGAGAAAAGAAATTCACCCTGGGATCACATCACTCGCCCTGCTAGACAGGGGTCCAGGGAAGTAAATAGTGTGGGAAGAAATAGCCAGGGAATTGTTATGGCTATGCTTGTATAGGCCCTAGGGCCGATAGCCTAATACCAACCTATGAACCTAGAAACCTATGAACAAGCATTCTAGCTGATTCTCAGAACAGCCTCTGTTAATTCATGCTGTCAAAGCCATATTTTCTGTGCAAAACCTGTACACATTCTATTTTTACAACAACATACCAGAATGAACACAAGAGTTGGTGGTTTAGATTTTTATTGTAGTTATATGACACAGTGCTCTACTACTGCATATGCTGTAGATGACTATTAGTCTGGCAAAATTTCTTTAATCATTTCACACAGACCACAGTAAACAATGTACTCCTTCTTATTTATTTCAATGTGAATTGAAAGGTAGATCTGTGCTCACCAGCCTGTCAGTGGATCCTTGTCAGTCTGTTGACATGGGCCTCAATGCTCATAGCCCTCACTTCTGCAGCTGTAGGGGGTGAGAAACAAACATTATGCATACCTGTCTATCACATACTTAGGCTTGAATTTGGTACACCTATATCTAGGATACTTACAAACTGCTGGAGCATGCTGGTCCCAAGCATCTTGGATCCACTGTGTCATGAGCTCTCCCTTCTTACCTTTTAGGTCAGCATAATGATGCTGTACCTGATCATCAGTTTGGAGGATTCCAGTGGTA
The DNA here is from genome assembly GCF_019279795.1 of Protopterus annectens. NCBI lineage: Eukaryota > Metazoa > Chordata > Ceratodontiformes > Protopteridae > Protopterus > Protopterus annectens. The sequence goes on from NC_056731.1 coordinate 1,967,398,800, forward strand.
CTGGTGAGGTTGTGTCTCAGATGGTCCTAGGTCTCCATTTTGTACTGAGAGACTTGGTACTGGCCCTGCAGCAGTCTGGTGTCATGGTGTTCTACAAGGAGTCCAGCCATGACCCTGGACTCCAGGATGCCCCAGCAATGCACCCAAAAGTGCGGTCCCTCTCCAATGCCAGACATGTTCCTGTAGAGATCAAACTAAACAGGTTATGGCTGTATTCCCACCTGCATAGTTTAAATAAGGCCATATTCCCACCCTTTGCTATCATTGGATCATTTTGAAACTACGAAGTTCAGCTAGGCAGTGTTTAAACTGTGTGAACAGTGCTTAAAGGGGTAATTGCTGAGCATTGCTTAACAGTGCACAAATCCATTTAGCTGAGCTGACTGCTGCTTAGCATTTACATTTAAGCAATGCTTACACTGTCTAAGCATCACTGAGCACTGCTAACCATTGCTCAATTTTCATTTTAAAAAAATATCAGGATACTAGCTTCATTAATCATTACTGACATATTAGTAAGTGTATATGATTTACTTTACCTGACATCCCTCTATATGATTTCTTTACATTACCATGGGGTGTGACTATACTGTATAGGACACTTGTGTATGCATGGGTGATTTCACATGTTATATGCACCCATACTTACATTTTAGACCAGCTACATCACCATGATTGACAAATATCAATTACTACATAATTTAAAATTAAAATAATAATTCTAACACTGCTTTCCCATATAAAAATAAATTGCCTCTCTTGGTACTCAAACTGTGAACACTTGCATGCAAAGGTAGGACTCTAACCACTACGCTATCTCGGTATGAAGATTTTGGTTGCATATTTTTATTTATCTCCTATGGGATGTTTCTGCAATGCTGAGTGGAGGGCCATAACGTGCACACCTGCTCAGCTATGCTTAAACATACCTTAGAATGGGAAAAAAAATCATAAACCCACTTTATTTACATGTGTCTGTACTCCTTGTCAGCCCCAGTAAGGAAGATTGTAAAGGGACACATAGGGACATATTTTAATTATTGGTCTTACAAAGTTAGGAAGTGTGACTGTGATTTTCTAGCAAATCATCGTCAAATCACTCTGGGTTTAAGTCAGAACATGCTGACAGACATTTGGATTTCAGACTTCATATCCTTTAGGAAATTTGTGCTACTGCAAACCCTTTATTCTATTAACTTTCCGGGTTTGTCCATGGAGAATTTAAAAAGTGTCCCTATTTTTCTGCTTTTGTCCCCCCATTATTCATGGCTTTGTACAGATTTCTTGTTCTAGGAGGTTGAGAGGTATATGAAGCAGGCACCTGGGCATTCTGCAGAAACCTGTACAGTTGACGGCTATGGCCGTATGGCATTTTCAAATGGCAGACATTTGTGTTTCAGTCTTCATACCCTTCAGGAAGTCCGTGCTACTACAAATCTTTTATTCTATCAGCTTTCTGGGTTTGTCAGTGCAATTTTTAAAGAGTGTCCCTATTTTTGTGCCTTTGTCCCCCCATTATTTATGGCTTTGTACAGCTTTCTTGCTCTATGAGGTTGAGAAGTATGTCAGGCAGGCATCTGGGTATTCTGTGGAAACCTGTACAGTTGACTGCTATGGCCTTACAGCACTTTTAAAATGCAGAGGGTGTGTCTACAACCTGTCACATACACCCCTGCATTGTTTCTTGCTCCCCTATCTATTTCAGTGTCCAAGGATACTGAAATGCTCATTTTATTTCATTTTCATGTCCATGAACACTGAAATGAAATAAAATGAGTATTTCAGTGTTCACAGATGCTGAAGTGAAATAAAATGAGTATTTCAGTATCCATGGACACTGAAATGCTTTTCAAAAGTGCTATACTGCCCTTTCTGAGTGCAGTGGGCATGTAAGCTGTGCGTGCATTGCTTAGACACACCCACTGCACTCAGTGGTGTTCATGTTTGCATAGCCATAACAGTAGCACGCCTTCATGAATATGCAAGGTGTGCTACTGCTACAACTGTGCTCACACAAACGTGGTCCACTCCATGTTGGAATAACACTATTCCAACATGGAGTTTAATGAATCCCGGGGTTGGACTTTGTGATATAGCCTAAACATGCATTTTAGAAATATATTTTGTAGTATGTTTACAGCCTCTTGCACCTGCAAAAGGGTTGTAATTTGTCAGGTCATATAGTCTGCATTATTTGGAGTGATGATCAGAACCATCTGATCTTTGACATCAGTTATGTAGTTGTTACTTAATAATATAGTGCAGTCTTTTCTATAAGATCTGATTGTAAAGAACTTCTGCATTTAATTAAAAACTGTTAATCTGGCAGTTGGCACAGACACCTTCATTTACCTACTATGTGACATTGAGCAGCTCACTGAACCAGACAGTGTTTTGGAGCAATTGGGAATTTGGACTAAGATTCTTAAAGGTCTCCTGGACTGCATGCCTAATAATTATAAACTTGCTATTTGCTAGCCATTTACTATTATATAGTTGACCTAGATCAATAAATATTATGGCAACATCCCCAGCACACCAATTTTTAATGCAACATAGGCAGTCTGTTGATGCACTGAAATGCAAAGTTATTGCATTGACGATTTTTGTATTAGTAATAGTCTTTTTTAATGTCTTTAATGTGGAATCATTTAGATGACTTTTATTTCAGCAGGGATTGTGTATTTTGACTTATATGTTATCGGGTGCTTGATATTTCTTATGTCTCATAAATACTCTTTTGTTTAAGCTGTGATGCCATGGCTGAATCTTATGGTACATTCCTTGTGATCTTTATACAATTTCACATAGTTCATCCAAAGTTACCAAAAACATACATGCAAACTTATTTCTTCATAACAGAGAATGTACTCTTGTCAATAAAGTGGCTATACTGGTGGGGGTGGGGGATTCTCTGTGGATGATGGTACCTTATGCTCCCATCTGGTCATTTTTAAACTGTCTTTATTTTCCCTTTGCAGGACTAGCATATGTGCACATGTGTGTGTGTGAATTAAGCTGGAATACTTTAGCAAATGTGTGTTTTTGTGAAACAAATTTGAAATATGTGACTTTAGTCATCGTTTTTTTACATAAAGGGATGCACTCAACAATGTAGCTATAATTGCTGGGTTTAGGAATGTCTGTGCATAAAAGTTACTGACACTGCTGAGCTGATAAAAGCTGGTCATTAGTCTGTCTTTGCAGGACTACTGTGCACTTATGTAAAGCAAAATATAATACCAATTTAAAAAGCAGCCATTTTTATCACAATCTGACATATATGTACACAGTCAATAAAGCAGCTGTAATTGCCGAGCATGGATATTGATGGATTATAGTGACAGCAGTTTGAGTGGCCTTTTATGGTAGAAATGCTCTGAAATGGGTACCTTTGTTTCATAGATTCATATATTGTTACTAGGCTAACATCAGAGTGGGGGGGGGTCTAAGCCTAACCAAGTTCTCCAGAAAAAAGAACAATGATGTCTTGTATCTAAACAGGACATTGAGAGCCAGGCATTTATATGCTACCTTATGGATGCCAGGCCTGGTGTACATTTTCTGTTCCCCATCCACTTGTCTGGGTTGCACTTTAATTGTTTAATGGATGAACTCAGCTTCACATGGATGTGATTTACTAGGCAACGGGAGGTCAGGTAGGTCACTGTCAGAAATGTAGTGGAGTAAAATGGCCAGCAGGGGACAATGATAAGAAAGTTAAGGAAGGTCTTTTGTAAGGATATGTAAGGGTCCGAGGGCAGATGGATGGGAAGGGAATGTGAGCTGGAAAACAAGGCACTCTGGGAGGTGGTTGGATCAGTGTAGGAGTAGAGGACTTGCCTGAGAGAGGTGGTATTGTGAGCTGGGAGCTGGGTGGTAGATCTTAGTCATGTCTCTTGGCTGTTTGTAATTGTGCAGAAAGTCCATGCATTTGCCTCATACTGTTGTCTTGTCCTTCAAAAAATGGGTTTTGGAAAATCACTCAAGATTAACACCAGTCAATACTGCCAGACATTAAAGTTCCAGATGTCTCAGTGTTTATTTAAAGCATGTTGATGCACATCCAGGTATTCCATTATTTTTTGCATGAATTTGAGTACTGTTTAATTTGTCCTCAATTTTGTCCTAGATGCCTCAGCAAAGAAGTTATGGGCACTGTTCCTGCTTGGTCATTCCATCTGAATCTTGGCGACTGGGAGACACTTAGCACTTGGGTTTCACGCTTCATGTCCTTTGAAAATGCATGCTGACTGGGCCTAGTTGTTGTTGCCTGTGTTTTCTGTGCCCTCATTTTAGTCTGGGAGTGTCATTCAGAAGGCTTGCATTAACTGGTCAAGAGGTAAGGGACAGACATATCAACTGTTTGGTATTTGCCAGAAAGGTTGACTTACAAGCATGCATATCCTGGCACCAAAAGGTCACAGATTATGTGGTACATTTGGTCTAGCATCACAGCATCTTGCAGATGTCAGCACAAGCACTGGTGACATAGTAAACAGAAAGCAAGACCTCTCATCACCCTATGTGCTGGTGGTGGTGGGGGGGGGGTTGTTACTTGTTTTGTTTTCTGGACTGATGAGTCATATTGTGGGTCATTCCTTGTGATGTTTATGTTTTTTTTTTTCCTGGCAAATCAAGGAGGGATCTTACCACGAAATAATGACAGACCATCATGTTTCAGACTTTATATAGTTTTTAGGTTGTTTGGATTTTAGAGACCACTGGCTAATACTGAGGATGTTCAAGGGTCAGAAAGGTTTAGAGGTTTATTGATGTAATGATCGCTTCCTTTGGGAGGGCAATTGCTTGGTGCTATCTTGAAGGTTTTTATGATGTTTCAACCACATATGAATTTTACATGAAATGGGCTGCTTTATCCTTTTATATATGTTGGTGCTTTTCATATTACTGAGTTGTTACAAAATCTTAAGTGGGTATGTGTTTAACTGATGACAATTGTTTGAGTTGGTTTAACAGATCATAGACAGATTAGGATGACATCAATGAGCAGGTAGTACCTGAAAGTAAATGCGATGCTTTGTATTGTCCAGTGAACTGTGAGGCTTTGTAGTGCCCAATGAATTTGGCATTAACTTGGAAGAATTTATCTTTGGTGAACCAGGATAGCTTGGCTTTCCAGTCTGCAGATAACAGATCTGTTAGTGCTAGGCATTTTGATGTAATTTTAAAGCAGGCATTAATGAGACAAGGTATTTCAGAAGAAAGTTACTCTGTCCATTCTTTTCAAATAGGTAGTGGATTTAATTTACTTTTTGAGGCTAAGCCGAATGAGTTTATTACAAGGAGTGGGAAGTGGTTGTCAGACACCTTCAGGTATTGCATTAGTTAGAAAAGTTCACAGGAAAACCATCACAAAAAATGTGGCTGTGTACAAACCAAAGAAAGAACCAGGATTAGGTAAACTGAAGGTTGCATAACGTAAATGGAAAGCAAACAGAGAGACAATGCAATGAAGGGAAGGTAGTCCACACAGCCTACCTGGACCTCGCAAAAGCCTTCGACACAATACCCCACTTGGGCATCATAAATAAGCTCACCAGCTTAAATATCATCCCCTATGTCAAAGATGGGCTGCAAACTGGCTCAGGGATAGAACCCACATGGTCAGAATTGCAGGTGCCATGTCAGACTCTAAACCAGTTACAAGTGGCATCCCACAAGGCTCAGTCCTGGGATCTCTCTTGTTCAGTATATATTTCTCTGAGGTACAGGCTAACACGGGAGGACTATGGCTGACCAAGTTCGCAGATGACTGCAATCTGGGTGCCATAACTGACTCACTGACTGACAGAGACATCCTCCAAAAGGGTCTCACAGAGACAGATAACTGGTGCCAGAGCCATGGCTTAAAGCTAAATGCCAAAAAGTGCATAGTCATTCCCTTTGGGAAAAACAAAGTGCCCACAAATTACCACATAGGTGGTAATCCATTAAGTACAGAAGAAGTAATTAGGGATTTGGGGACCCAAGTAGATAGCAATCTCTCCTTTGACAATCACATTGCCAAAGTGGTTAGAAAGACCTTCTATATAGCCCACCTTATCACGAAAGGGTTCACATCTAGATCAAGAGAGGTCATTGTGCCCCTCTACTCATCACTCATCAGGCCCATAATTGAATACAATGCCCCATTTGGGATGTACCTTACCCGACACCTGCAGCAACTGGAAAGACCCCAAAAGTACCTCACCAAGAGGATCAAGGGACTCAAACAGATGTCCTACGCAGTTAGGCTAAAGAAACTCCAGCTCTACTCAGTTGCTTACCGCCTACTCAGAGGCGATCTGTGCCTGACGTATAAAGCCATGTCCAAACCAGAATTAATGGACATGCTCCACCTCAGGAAATCCAAATCCCTTAGAGCTACACACTCCAGGGACTTAAACCTCAGCACAGAAATAAATAGGACATGCTGGAGGGACAGATTCATATCCCAGTGGCTCCCCTCACTCTGGAACAAAATCCCAATCCATGTTAGGCAGAGCCCTTCAATGACCCTCTTCAAGAGAAATCTTGATGAGTGGATGGGAGATTGTAGGTTTACCCCTGGGATCTCTTCTGTGTCCCTACTAGACAGAGGCACAGTAAACTAACCTTAAAAGGGCTATCTTCTGTGACCTACTATACAGAGGTACAGTCAACTAATCTAAAAGGGTGGTGAAAGCCAAACACACTCTGGCTAGGCTTATAAATGCCCTAGGGCAGATAGCCTAGTGTCAGCCTATGAACCTATGAACAGGACCACTTGTAAAAGATTTATTAAAAACCATTAAGCAACAAAACAAAATCAGGACATTCAGCCATAAAATTCAGACTTCATCATAACTGTAAGAAACATGCAAAAGCAAGACCCTTATTTAAAAGCTAACCCTCATCAAATGACCAGACAATTCATATTTAAAGCTGTAGCTGATGAAAAAAACAATAATAATAATAGAAGTAGATTATGAGCATAAACTGCTCATACAAGGTATGAATATATATATCATGTTACTAATTAAAAAGTTAAATTAACATCTGAAAAAAAACAACTGAATTGTTTACAAAAAAAAATCAGGACAATTATTGCTGATAAAAAGTAATTACCATATAAAACTAGAATAAACTTTATAATCTGGCCAATTTCATTTTAATACTGGAGCTATACTTACATTTTCATCCAAACCAAGCCATTTAATAACTTCCAACTTTAACTCGCAAAATTAACTCCTTGTATTTAAGTTTGGTCTCACAAGCTCCCCCTCTGGGATTGGTAACCACCTTCTCCAAAATATCAAACTCATAGGTTCATAGGTTAGTACTAGGCTATTGGCCCTAAGGCCTATACAAGCCTAGCCATAACAGTTCCCTGGCTATTTCTTCCCACAATATTTACTTCCTTGGACCCCTATCTAGCAGGGTGACTGACGTGATCCTCGGGGTGACTTTCCTATCTTCCATCCACTCATCAAGGTTCCTTTTGAAGAGGGCCAAAGAGGTGCTCTGCTTGACATGTATGGACTGTCTATTCCAGAGTTTGGGGAGTCTCTGGGTCAGGAACCTATCCCTCCAGCATGTTTTGTTCATTGTGATGACAAGGTTTAGATCCCTGGAGAGTGTGGCTCTGAGGGATTGGGATTTCTTTAAGTGTAGCATGTACAACAGCTCTGGGTTTGACATGGCCTTATATGTTAAGAAGAGATCACCTCTGAGTAGATGATATGTGACAGAGTATAGCTTAATTTATTAAAACCTTAACAAAGCTGTGCATGCCTGTAAAGTGTATTCATAGGATTACAACTCATAACAATGCTAATAAAGTCTTTTTTTCATTGGACTCTTAGTATTCCTGATTTAAAAAGCAGAACATCAAGTACATTTAGCTATGTAAACCACACCATAAGTTTCACAGTTTCCTTCATGCAGCTTACATTACATTGCAATAAGTTAGCACAGGACTCTTGGAATTATAGTGTATTTTAAATATGTTTTTGATCAACACATACACACTATGTTAAACTGTTTTTTGACAAACACATACACTTTTTTTGATTAACACACAAATGAAGAATGTGTTTCATCAAGAAAGATGAGAAATTTACTAAAATTCCCATTTGCCAAGAAAGATACTGATATCATTCTATGTCTCCTTAATTAGACCTGTGACAGCCTCTCTACCAGGGCCAGCAATCAAGGAGCCTCAGTCCTCACCACTGACACTGGTGAGAGACAGTCACCACAAACAGGAATGGATTTACACAGTATTTTCAAATGCTGTCTGCATCAAGCACTGTTTCCCCCATGAGCACACAGGGAATCTGCTCCAGACTTGGGACTGGACTCTTTGTCTCTCCAGATCCCAAACAAGACTCACTTTGGAGCATGGTGTCCCAGTTCCAAGTAACTAACACACACACACCTGGGTATTTGATTTTCAGACACACACACACACACACACACACACACACACACACACACACACACACACACACACACACACACACACACACACAGTACTGGGAAAGTCTGGTACACATTTACTATCTGTACCCCTTCTGCCCAGAATATAAGGTAACAACGTTGCCACCATTTAACCACTCTCAGGCTCTTACAAGGGTATCCAATTATAATGAGTAAAATCAAAACTGATATAAATGGTGGAGTATAACCTATGCAGCAAGGCTTTTCAGAGTGGCCAAAGTGTCACTAAAATAAGCATAAGTACTCTCAAGATGTTAAATTTTCTCTAAAAGACCAGCCACAATGAAAGGTATAAAACTTCCTCTTCTTTCGGCTTTTCCTGGTTAGGGGTCACCACAGCAGATCACCTGTCTGCTCATGATTGGCAGTGAAGTTTTATGGTGTTGAGTTACCAGCCTGGCACCCAGCCTTCCACGCAAGGCCCACAAACACACACACACACACACACACACACACACACACACACACACACACACACACACACACACACACACACACACACACAGGCACTCATGCCTAGGGCCAATTTAGAGTGTCCAATCCACCTACAGCATGTCTTTGGGAGGACACCGGAGCACCCAGAAGAAAGGCACATGACCACAGGGAGAATATGCAGACTCCACACAGAGGGCACCCCAGCCGAGGATTGAACTGGAGAATCTCTTGCTGTGAGGTGGTAATGCTAACCGCTGCACCACCGCGGCCACCCCAATGAAAGGTATAAAACTATTTAATAATAAATAATAACATAGAAAAAATGATAATACTAAATGTGTAAATACAGTAAACAGCAGAGTTTCAGTCACAGGACAAATAAAAATAACACAGTTTGAAGAATTCACACAGATGCAGAAAAACAATACTTAACTAATTTCACTGTATTACCTGACTATCTAAAGAATAACTGTTCCATAGCTAACTTTATTAATACAGTAAGGGAAGACAGGATGCTGAGATGCTTATTTCCTCAAAGCAAGTTAATGAGCTTCTAACTTCTAGCTGAACTGAACTCAACTTATTTATTTATTTTATTTGCCATTTGTTAGCCGGGTTAGTCCAGCTGAGCCATTGACCCATTTTCAGTGGAGACGTGAAAAGCTCCAGAAATATAAAACTTAAGTAAAACATTTACAATACAATAAGATATATAATAATTTAACATTGTTCGTATAGATAGAGGAAAAAATAAGAAAAGTAGAGATACAATAATATTAGCAGATTATAGTATACAGTAAAAGGTACAATGAAACCAAGTATATGCAAAAAAAAAATTAACAGCTTAGTTCAAGTATTATGTTCAGTCTTGAGATCTGGTATATGCAGAATAATGTATTAACAACTTAGTTCAATTTTGTGCCTAATTCTCAGTTCAACTTTTAGAGGTACCAAGTGAGTTAAAAGTGTATGCATAGTCAAGTTTAAAAGCTATTTTAACTGACTTGTTTTACTCAGATATCCCTGTTTATTGTTAAATTCTACTTTAGCGGAAATTGTTTAAGACTTTGACAGGTTGAAAAACATAAGCTGTGGCAGGAAGAGGTGCTTGAGTTCATATGGGATTATGACAAGAACTGGTTTTGGAGTTCAGGAGGTAGTTTTAACTTCAGATTTGAATCTAGTGGTACTTGTGATGTTGCGTATGTGAAGGGGTAGCTTATTCCAGGAGTGAGAGATAGAGTGACTATACAGGAGTTTGCCAATATTTTTGTTAGGTTTGTAGATTAATAGCATGTTCTGGTCTGAGCTATGGAGTGGGCAAACTGGAGTATAGTGGGATGCTAATGAAGAGAGTGAGGGGCAGGTCCAGATTTTATTTAGCAGGGAGTGAGTGAGCTGTAGCTGTGAAAGAAGTAGGAGTTGGGGAAATTCAAGCCATTGGAGTTGGTTCAGGGCAAGGCAATGATGGGATGTGTATGGTAGGTTACTGGCGAATCTGGATATGCTGTTGTAGGCCTATTTGAGTTTGTATAGGAGTAATGACTGGAGATGGGTAAGTACTGGAGAGGCATAGAGAAGGGAAGGGAGGAGAAAGGCTTGAGCAAGAGAAGGACTGGATTTGAGAGCTAGGAATTTTTTATTTCTGTAGAGGAGGCCTAGTTTTTGATTTTTTTTTGATACATTGTTGTATATGAATGTTGAATTCTAGCTGGTCATCAATTACAGTTTCAAGTAATTTGGTGTGGGGAACAGCTATGATGGGAGTTTTATCAAGAGAGAGAACAGTAAAGGTGAATTTGTGGCAAGAGAGGGATTTGGGTAGAAAGAGAAGGAGCTTAGTCTTTTTGGAGTTAAGTATAAGTTGGTGTCCATTTAGTCATTTTTCTACAGAATTGAAAGTATGTTGTGTTATGGAAAGGAGGTCTGAGATATTGTCAGAGATAGATAGAACAGTGGAGTCATTGGCATATTGTATGAAAGAAGAAGATAAGCTGGAGGAGTGTAGGTCATTAGTGAAGATGTTAAAAAGGAGAGGGCCAAGGATAGAGCCATGAGGGACACCAGTTTGGATAGGTAGGAAGGGGGAACAGGCAGATTACCATCTAACAGACTGGAGTCTGTTTGAGATAGCTTGAGAACCAACTGATAGATGGGGGGGGGGGTTAGTTCAGTTAGTTTGGGAATAAGTTTAGAATGAGAGACGGTATCAAAAGCTGAACTGACTGTGACAACTGTCACAGATCTTTTATATCAGGTTCCAAATAAACAAACAAATACAAACTGCTGTGAGAGTTCCATCCTCTCAGTGCTGGTTATAGAATGACATCAGATTTGATCACCAGACCTTGGTACAATGCACACTCAGAGTTTTGCTAAGATATGTTGCAGTATCTGAAAGCTATAAAATAATTTCAAAAACTTCTACTCTTCACTTCAGAATTCTTTGTTTAAACATAAACATTTAATTAGTTATAATAACACTGTTGATACATTTTTAACCAAGCATCTGTACAAGTCAGTGTGACAGTCAAATGACACAAAATTATTTATAAAACTCAAGCTAACTATGCTGCATTTGGCACGGAAGGCAATACCTCACATTGTCACAGGACCAACAGTTAAATATAGTAAACATTTATTTAAAAGTGAATACCATTTTACTAACTGTTGTCTTGTAGCTCCAGTTCACTTATAGATTGTCAGATCTTATAAAGTTCTCTCAGACATTTTAGTAACATTCTGTGAATGTGCCATCTGCTCAGTATCAAAACAATCTTAATGTTTATTCCCCATATAGTGAAGTTGCTCCAGTCAACAAATTCTGTATTTATAGTTCTTCACAACTATGCCATCCACCTCCCCCCAAACGTAGCAATCATGTTGTCAGTTTCATCCACTAAGATGAAGGATCAAATTCATAAATGATGTTACCTTTTTCACTTTCTAATATCACTTATTAATTGACCATTGTCTGTTACCTGTTCTGTAATTGTGTATGTTGCATTGATATCGTCCTTAAGACCCAATTTAAAAAAAAAATGTCATTGTTCCGGTCACCTTCAATAAACACACCACGCCAAATGACATTTGATGACCTTTATTAAACTTCTATAAACACAACTTTATTGAACAACATTTTAATTTATTGATCACAGGATGTATATCCATATAACCATTTACTAGGGCAGTGTAGCCCCCTCACCCTAGCTAAATAAGTAGCATCCTCACCTCCGCTCACTTACTTTTATTTATCAAGCAGTGTCCACGCCTCAGCTTGCTTACCTTTACTTAATACACATCATCCCATCACTCACTTTCATTCCATAACTCATTGAATTAAACATCCTCAGCTCTGATCAAGCAGTTCCCCATTGCTTACTTTCATTCCCCAACTCATTGAATTAAGCATCCGATACCAGAGGGGTAACAGCAGAGGGACAAGTCTGCCTCCTCTTCCCTGCTAGCCAGTCTGACAATACTATACCACCAGTACTCACCTCGTCATTCATACTAATATTAACCCAGTACTACCTGATTACCAAAGTACCTACAGGTTGTCTCAGATGGATCTACTTTGTTTCATTGAATCTCATTTCACTGAATTTCATTTCACCCTGACCACTTCACTGAAAACACAAATTACTGAAAACTTATTTCACTGAATCTCATTTCACTGAACTTAACTTAATATATATGGCAGTGTGTAGAGTACTGTAAGGCAAGTAAAAGGTATATGCCCTTTTCTCCACTGTTGTGTGATCCTGGAGGTAGTATATATAGTTGGGGGCACAGCCCCCCACCTTGTTTGTTTTATTTTGTATTTTACCAAAAACTTCAAAACAATACATTTTAAATAGACATGCATAGTTGCAACATCAATGACTAACTCTCTCTAGAAGACAATATCTACTCAAACTAAGTGGGGGGCTATGCCTCCAACACCTTCCAGTTTGGGGGGCTGTGCCCCCCACATCCCCTAACTATTTATACTAACTCCATGATTGCACTACAGTGGGGAAAAGGGCATATACCTTTTACTTGCCTTACAGTACTCTGCACAGTGCTATATATACTAACTGTAGTTTACTGAAATGAGATTCAGTAAAATGAGTTTTCAGTAATTTCAGTTTTCAGTGAAATGGTCAGGGTGAAATGAAATTAAATGAAATAAGATTCAATGAAGGAAAGCAGACCCATCTTGGATATAATCCTGCACTATAGGAAGTTCATGCCAAAATCTGATCCCTTACCCAGTTACCCTCACACAAAACCAGTTAATCCCCTCCTTTCACTTACCTCATTTCCTCCCAACCCTACTATTTTGCAATTTAACCCTTCCATCCCCTACACTATCTTTTTTTCCACTACCATCCTAACTCCCATTACTATTCCTACCTGACCATCACCCAGAGATATTTCTGGGCAAAATAGTTTGTTCCCAAACCTCATTTGCCATTCCTGTCTTGTAGACTGCATTCTCACGTTTGCTTGAAATCTTGTAATTTTGTGACATGTTATGAGAAATATCAGTGGATTACTTTTAGAAACCAATTTAGGCAGCTCCTTTCATAGATTTTTAACAATGCTTTTGTTGCATTGTATTTTTCAGTGACTTTGCTTTTATAACTTATGCATATACTATATTTCTTGTCTTCATTTATGAAGCTGTGCCCATTAATAAGTATCCATTTATAATGCTCACATTGTCATCTGTTATCACATTTTAGGATATGATGGGGAGGTTAGTAGTCATGTCAATTTTCTCCCCTTTTTTAGTTTAAATGCTCAATTGCCAAACATAATAAACTTCTGACTCATGTTCCTGGTTTTAATTATGGGCAGAAACAGCATCATGCAAAAACTGATCTTTTTGGTTTCAGTATAGATTTTTAGTTTCTACTCAAGTAAGCAAGTGGATTCAAATCAGTTAATTCAGCCATTTTTCAAGACCCACAACAGTATATGGTGAACGTTGCAATGGGTACTTGTTACCTAACATCCACAAAACATTTCTGATCCCCATGTCATATGTCATTATGTATCAAATTATCCCATCTTGTTTAAAACTTACCTCTTGCCTCCATTTGTCCTCTCTTTAACAGAATCAGGCAACCTTGGAATGAGTGTTATTTTCAAAATATACAAAAACTTCTCCTTTTAATTCTTCTTTTCCTGGATCCCCACCAAGCCAAGTTCGATCTACTGGCCTGCAGTGCTCTTTAATGGAACCAGGCAACCTTGGAATGAGTGTTATTTTCAAAATATACAAAAAGTATGTTTTATCCTCCAGACAAAATTAATTGCTAGGCCTTGTTTAATTTCTATTTTTAAGTAAAGCACTCCATCACAGATGTTAGTTTGCCCCTCCCCATACTGTACTTTCTAACAGCAGTCTCCCTTTGCAAGCTGTTTCAACTATTTGAAAGCCTTGCTGTTTTTCTAATATCATTAAACCCTTTCTCCTATAACTTGTGGTCTTTCTAAATCCCACATACTCCTGGTTACAAGTGTTTATTTAAAAAAAAAGCATGCAGAACAAGTAAGTCCAAAGTACCTACTGATTTTCTTATTGTTTCAGAACATTAGGTGCCCCCCCATTCTGTACTTCTAACTGCAATCTGTCTTTAGATGATGTACTATTTGTATGCTCTGCTGTTTCTATAGTTCTACTAAACCTTTTCTGTTATAAATTCTTGTCTTCCTAATTTCCACATAACTCGTTCGTAAAATTGGCTTATTTTATTTCAATAAGACAGGTATGCAAAACAAGCAAGTCAGCGTAACTACTGCCTTTTCTTATTGTTTCTGTAGACTTGCATATCTGTGAAATCAGGGCCAGCCCTTTTCATCATACTACTGCTATCCACCACTTTTCTGGTCTATTCTGATCCCCCCTCCCCACAAGAACAATTGCAGCGGTCTACAAAAGACTTCCCCTTATCCTCCCACTCTAGGGATCTGTCCTTGTGGAGTCACAGGTATACGATAGTATTTGTCCACTAGGTGGCATCCTCTCCTCATAATTCCTGTTTCATGACTTCTTTATTTTCACTATCTCTTAATTACTTATTTATTTGGATATCTGCTTTGATCTATAATAAACTTTATTCTACTCCCCTCTCTCAACTCTAGGCCCACCCCATCCCACCTAATCCCTGTCCCTTGGACTTACCTTCAGCTACTAGTGCTCCACAGATTGGTTCTTGTTCACCCTTAACCTTCCCTTGGGTCTACCCGCTCCATTCGCCCTGCGGGCTCACTCTGCTCCCCTACCCTGCCACCAATTCTCACCCACCCCCAGCACCTCTACATTTATACCCTTTAGCCACACCCATCACCCCGCCCCAGCCAACTAGTAACCTCCTCCCTTCCACACCCACTTCTTACTCCTCCCCTCTTTTCACCAATACTCTTCCATACCTCCCCTTTCTGTCTCCTCCCAAAATGTATAACTCACATACCTAGTAAAGTAGCCACCCACAGCATACCTTCCCTCAATATCCTATCCCACTATGCTCTCAAAAGCCATATCCTTCTGTACTCATCTAGTACTGTTCCTCAACATATCCTATATCTACTACCTGACCCTGCCAACTAACTATAACCACACTCCATCCTTTCATACTACTAACCATCTTAACCTACCTGTCTTACATTCACACTTCCCAATCTCTCCATGCTTATACCCCATAAAACACCATCTTTTATTCTCTTATAAACTTATTACTCCTCACAATTATCCGAACCCTACAACAACTACCTTAAATCTAGCTAAACTCAACCTCGTCTCTAAGCAAACAAAGTACCTCCCCAAACTAATGCTATATCTGACTTCTATTCTATTATTAGGAGACATACACCCCAACCCAGGCCCATCCTCATCCCAGCCAATAGATAAATCCATATTACTCACCTCCTTAAATGCCCAAAGTATAGTTAACAAAATCCCTAATCTGCATGCCTGGCTTACATATAACAAACCAGACATTTTGTCCATCTCTGAAACTTGGTTAAAACCTCATATAAAAGATTCAGAAATAATTCCACCCAACTACTCTATAATCAGAAAAGATAGAACAAACAAAAAAGGAGGTGGAGTAGCCCTTCTATACCTATCCTCCTTAACAGTTACCCCTTACAACATACCAACTCCCCAATTCAATAATGCAGAACTACTCCTGGCTCTGCTTCAAGTAAATAAACACAAACACATATGCATAGCCTCCCTCTACACCCCCCCAGGCAACAATATTTCTAGACTAGAAGATATCCTCTCCTGGCTTTCCAATAACATTAACAATGAAACTATACTTATGGGTGACATGAATATTAATTGGTCTGCAATACAGTCTCCCACAAATCCACTTAACATTAATCTTTACAACTTTTCTCAACTGATCAACTCCATAACTTGGCCCTCAAAAAAACTCACCAGTGATAGTATCCTAGACTGGATATTAGTCTCCCACCCTCATTACTTCTCACATAGTGGCACCCTGCCTGATTCCCTTAGTGACCACTTGCCCACATTCACACACCGACTAACTTCACCCCTACAGCTTACTCACAATTTTATTACTACTCGCTGACAAAAAAACTTTAAGCCCACTACCTTTTCCAACTCTCTAAAAGCAATCAACTGGTACACCCTAAAAACTCTACCGCTGAAACAGCCTGTCGCCCACTTTAACTCAACTTTTCTAAACCTCTTAAAGCAACAAGCCCCCATAAAAACAAAATGAATAAAAAACAAAACTGCCCCTTGGCTAACAAAAAACACACTAGTAGCTATGCACCTTAGAGAAAAGGCATGGTCATCATATCAGAAACATAGGACTCCCCTAGCCCATAACAAATACAAAACACTCAGAAACAATGTAAAAAAACACTTATCATCTCCGATAGACATAATTACTTCTCCATAATCCAAAACAACAACAAAACAAACCCTCAAAAATTTTGGAAATGCATGTCTACCCTCCTCAGTCCCAACAAACCAGATAACCCGAACCCAGACCCTAACACTCCTGACATAGACTTGGCCACTCAATTCAACACCTTCTTCATTGATTCTATCTCCAAACTAACCTCATCCTTTTCATCTTCAAACCCCACCATACCCCCCACTACACCCCAATCCTCCCCTACCAACTTTTCACCCCTCACCACTGCTCATCCCCCTATCTCCACTCCATCAACATTCTTAAATTCTCTCCCCTCCCCCCACCATTCTCACTAAAACCTATACCCACATCCACCATAAAAAAATTACTGCAGAAACTGAAACCATGCTTTAATGCCCCTGATAACATTCCATCTTACTTTCTCAGTTTAGCTGCTGAAGCCATTGCCTACCCCATCACCATGTTAATCAACCATTCCATTCAAGAAAGCTCAGTACCCCAAATCTGGAAAAAGGCTTTTGTTGTTCCATTGCACAAAGGAGGCAGCAATAACAATATTACTAATTTCCGTCTCATCGCTATTTTATCTCCTATCTCTAAACTTTTAGGAAAGTGTATTCACCTACAACTCCTACCATACCTCTTAGACAATAACCTACTAACTCCAACACAACATGGTTTCAGACCAAGACACAGTACTATGACCGCCCTACTCTCCTTCCTGGAAGCTGTGAACAAAGCCCGGGACACAGGACACATTGTCTCTACCCTCCTACTAGATCTCTCCAAAGCCTTTGATACTATCTCCCACAATTTATTACTAACTAAACTCTCCAAGCTTAACTTGTCACCCTCTTCTCTGAACTGGTTCACTAGCTACTTATCCAATAGATATCAGGCAGTGAGATGGAAAAAAGCCACCTCCCATTTCATCAACACCCCAACCGGTGTTCCCCAAGGATCTATACTGGGTCCCCTGCTTTTCAATATATTCATAAATGATTTCCATAACTCTATCCCTTCAACTAAAATTATCCAATACGCAGATGATTCAACTATAATCTGCTCTGCTACCTCCATCCCCACACTGCTAAAGCTTACTCAAGTTGCATTCTCAACCACCGAACAATGGATGAAAACAAATCACCTTGTACTCAATGCCTCCAAAACCAAAGTAATGGTATTCACCCCCTCTAAAGCTACCTTTTTCAATCCAAGTAATTTCACTATTACTAGTCACAACAATACACCCTTAGAACTGGTATCTGAGGCCAAATTACTTGGGGTCCAAATTGATAGTCAGCTTAAATTCAATTCCCATCTTCAACTAAATATAAAAAAAAACACCAAAAACTCGGCATGCTCTACAGACAGAATCGTTATCTTACACCCTCAACCAAACTCACCCTATCTACCACATTTCTCATCCCATCCCTCCTCTATGGAGCCCCACTTCTAACTAACCTACAATCTTCTCTCAAAACACAACTCTCCTCTTGCTATAACAAAATTGTCATGTTTGCTACCTCCCATAAGTTCTCCTCACACCACTGTTCAGCTCTCCACAAACTAAAATGTTTAGAACTACCCAATCACCTCACGTACGTCCAATTGACTCTTGCACACAAACTCATCTTCAATCCCTCCCTCCCTCTGCCCATCCCTTTCCTCTACCTTCAAAATGCACCTCCCTGATAGAATTCTAAGATCTAACAACCAAAACTTAATCGAACTGCATAAACCAATTCGTCCCCCTGGAAAAAATCTCTTATCCTACAGTCTTGCTCGTCTCTGGAACACCTTACCCCCATCCATTCGTACCATCACAAATCACTTCTCATTCAAAAAATCCCTTCACTCACACCTAATTTCCCAGTGGGAATGGCCTGCTCCCACCCAACATAATCTCCTCATATTGAGAATTTTCACTTCTCCTCCCCTATTCATAATGAGAATTTCTACGTACTCTCCTAAACTCGTAGATCTTGCTCTTGCTTGTATTAGCTTTTTCTGAATACGTAAAGGTACCTTAGTGTAAATATACCCTCTGATGGAAAAGGTTCTCTGTTTCTATATTGAAAGGTTCTATGTCAGCTCATATACCTTTCTTTTGATTGTATTAAGCTACTCATCCTGAATGTATGAAAGATATCTCCAGTGTAACCCACCCTAAGTTGTAAAAGCCTCTCAGTTTCTATATTGTAAATTGTTTTCAGTGATACAAAATTGTAATATTTGTATATGTTTGTACACTAGTCTACTATATTTCCAAGTCCATAGGAATTGTATAATTGAAACTAAATACCTTATTGTAACCTTGCTAATTGTTTTTGGAGCTTTTCTCCCCAGGACTCCATTGAAAACAGGTTATTTTGGCCCAATGGACTATCCTGGTAAACCAACTGCAAATAAATAAATAAATATTTTTCATCTTTCCCATCTGACAAGCCATGCAGTTTTCTTGTTTGTGTTGGCTAATGTCCTATACAATTTACTGTATATCTTTAACTAGATGATTACAGAAATGATCTAGCTGGAGATAATCATGCATATTTTAAGTATTTAATGAAGTATTACAAACAATATATTTTATGGCATTTGGCAATAATTAATGAAGAAATGTAACTAGTCCTAGTACATGCAACTGGTTAATTATTACTAATTAAGGTATCAAGCTTGGAAAATGTTGGCAAATAAAAATTATGTAGGCAGAAAGTGATATAAGAAAGGAAGCATCTACACTCTGGATGGAAGCATGTCAATGGACTTTTAATAACATTTATTTGCATAGTCTTTGCTGTTTTAACTCAAAGAAATAGATTCTGGAACATTAATACTCTTTTGACATACATTCTGTGATACATTGCCTCATTTTCATATTATTGTAGTATATTCTTCAAGTACGTTATGGGATTTTATACTTTAGTAATTTTTCATATTGAGCATGCTTTGGGTAAAATGGGTTTATTACTACCAAGGCATGCTAATTGCATATCATGTTTACAATGTTTCTGGTGCATTACATATAAAGCTAACCAGTCTTAAACACTTACGTAATGAAAATTAAATGGCGGACTAGACAAGGGAAGATATACTGAATCTCCATAGCACAATTCATGTTCACTTTTTACTCTACATCAGAAGTTGCTTTGTATCCCAATTTTATTTTCATAAAACCAATTTCTGTTTTGCTGCTTTTAGGCATTTTAACTTACTGCATTTAACAAGAAATAGATTAATAACTATGCATAAATCAGAAGGTAGGCACTGAAAAGCATTTCGCTGTGGGCCAGCTAAATCTATGGTTCTGTAACTGACAAACCTACTTTAAATCAGAGTTAACCAAATGATTATGAAGATGTAAATTAAAGCAACTAAAAATCAAATGTCGGTTCATATTAAGACTTATCAAAATACACATGACAGTGTTGCAGCTTTACTGTGTTTCACAACTCATTTATGTTAGAACAATAATTGTTATGGAATGTTTTAGTCTTGCATAGATACAGAACTAAAACGACAAATTAGTGAAGTTAAAAAAGGCAATACGCCTGCACAAGTGATCCCAACTAATTAAGTATCCATTTTCATATAAGGGTAATTCCACTCCATAGCTGCTAGTATTTTAAAGATAAAGTAAGTACAGCATGCATGCTTTAAGAACCACTTTGTGAGTAAAGCAAAAATCTGTAACAAATTTATATGCTTGAATTTCAGTTTAAAATTTATCAGGATTTTTTCTAATCTGGGTTTGATTGCATATACTGCTATATCCCTAGAAGGTGTGTAATTTAGTAGCTTAGTTTATGGTAAATATTGTTTCCTAATTC
Source organism: Protopterus annectens (assembly GCF_019279795.1). NCBI lineage: Eukaryota > Metazoa > Chordata > Ceratodontiformes > Protopteridae > Protopterus > Protopterus annectens. The sequence goes on from NC_056731.1 coordinate 1,967,419,456, forward strand.
TGTCCAGGTATTTTTTCTATTTGTAGTTCTATATATTGTAGCATAGAATGTCACTGCTGTGTCTTATGTACTTATTCTTGAATTTCAACATATTTTATCACGCAGTCTTATTTTTGTCTTCTGGCACAAGATGTGTCTGAAAATGGTCTTTGGACAAAAGCACTTACCCACCTGACAGTTGTATAAACAAAATAAATATATAATCTGCATAAATAACTTAAAATGCCATCACTCTCTTGCTGGATAGATACATACATACATATAAACTACATATAAAGCCAAAAACACAGCATCAATGGGTCCATATGGTGTCCCAGGCTGCGTCTTGCACGAACTACAAAACAAACTAACCCCCCCACCTAAACACACTGTTCAACCTCAGCCAATCCACAGGCTACATGCCCATAGAATGGCACACAGCAACAGTTATTCTGCTCCACAAAGGAGGGGCCACAACTGACCCTGGTAACTATCGCCCTGTAAGCCTGACTAGCCTGGTCTTCAAGGCTATGGAGCGCATCATCATGGAACTCATTAACAAAGACATTGGGACCCTCCAAACACTTGACCAAACCCAGTACGGCTTTGTTAAGGGCAGATCAAGACTACTAAACCTGGTTGACTTCTTCAAGACAGTCACTAAGGCCATAGATGAGGGAAAGGTGGTTCACACAGCCTACCTTGATCTCGCCAAGGCGTTCGACACCATTCCTCACTCGGGTATTATAGAAAAACTCACCAGCCTGAACATAAACCCCTATGTCACAAGATGGGTTGCCAAATGGCTTACAGACAGAACTCACACGGTAAGAATAGTGGGCTCCAGGTCTGACTCTAAACCAGTCACAAGTGGTGTCCTGCAAGGCTCGGTTCTGGGACCCATACTGTTCGGCATATATTTCTCAGAAGTACAGGCAAACGCAGGAGGACTATGGCTAACCAAGTCTGCCGATGACTGCAAACTGGGAGCCATAATTGACTCTCCGGCTAACATGGACATCCTTCAAAAAGGCCTTACTGAGACAGACACCTGGTGTCAAAGTCATGGCCTCAAGTTAAATGCCAAAAAATGCATAGTCATCCCGTTTGGGAAGAACAAAACACCCACGAATTACCACATAGGCGGCAGCTCCCTTAATACAGAAGAGGTAATAAGAGATCTGGGGACCCAGGTAGATAGTAATCTCTCCTTTGACAATCATATTGCCAAAGTAGTTAGGAAATCCTTCTATGTGGCCCATCTAATTACTAAGGGGTTCACGTCTAGAAATAAAGAGGTTATAGTGCCCCTCTACTCGTCACTCATCAGACCCATCATAGAGTACAATGCCCCATTTGGGATGTACCTCACAAGACACTTCCAACAGCTGGAAAGACCACAAAAGCACTTCACCAAGAGGATTACTGGCCTCAAACATATGTCCTATGCAGCCCGACTGAAACAACTCCGGCTGTACTCACTGGCATATCGCTTACTCAGAGGTGATCTCTGCCTGACTTACAAAGCCATGTCCAACTCAGAATTGATGGACATACTCCAACTAAAGAAATCCAAGTCACTGCGAGCCATGTCCTCTAGTCAGCTAAACCTCACCACAACAATAAATAGAATATGCTGGAGGGATAAATTCCTGTCACAGAGACTCCCCATGCTTTGGATCAAAATTCCTAACTACATTTGGCAGAGTCACTAACACTCTTCAAGAGAAGCCTTGTCGAATGGATGGGTGACAGAAAATACACCCCTGGGATCACTTCATTGGCTCTGCTTGACAGAGGCTCAGTTAATTAATCAATGGGGCGGCGAGAGCCGACACACTCTGGATAGGCTTATAAATGCCCTCGGGCAGATAGCCTAGTACCTACCTATGAACTTCTGAACCTATAAACATGTTATTAATTCTTTGTTTGTATGTATGTGTTTGTCTGTTTACACATAAATAAGTGTGCATTGTAATTATGGATGGCAACATTTCTCATTTACTTGAGAACTCTTAAAACTGTTTTAAATATAAAACATGGTGTAGCCATCCATCTCATACATTTGTGTAGCACTGTATAATCATTATTCACATCTTATCAATACTGCAGAGCTAAAGGAACCAAGTACAATATTTTCAGAGAACTCCATTTTTGTATTATATTTCTTTACTGCAGCACTAGTAATGTTTATAATAAAATAAATAAACCTGTCCACATTTCTGACTACATATGTTAACAGTCTCTTTCACTGGATGATAATACATGGTAACTTGTGTGCCCATGAAAGCAAACTGAGAAGTCACCATGGTTACTCAATAACACTGAAAATGAATAATGTCTGTACTTCACACTTCAGGCTTATATGTTATTTTTATACTGTACTACATTGTTATTTCTTGACTTTAAACATGCAGGGCACTATGAAGCTCAAAACATGTGAATGCATTACAATATTAAAGTAGTCTGTGTTTTTACAGATCTATAGACTAAGATATGACAAGCGTATTTAGTGAAAATTACTAAAAGGTCTATTTGAGAGGTCTGCAACTGAGGAATACATTTTTTGTGTGCAGCATGCATGTTGCATACATATGTTGATATGTATAAATATGTATGCACAAACCAGCTATGCATTGCTTAAAGTTTATCAGTGTGTAAACCTGTCAGAAGAAAGTCATCACAGAAAATTATTTTTTTAGTTTTTATCTATGAAGAAATAATGTCTTGTGGAATTAAGTTCAAAAACAAGAATGCTGAATCAAGTTTTGATAAACTGTTCCATATCCTTATGGTTCACTTTTTTTCTTTACTGGAAGATATTTATTCAATACTGAAATAATTCCAAAAACAATAACAATGAAGTTACCATAACCACTTTAAAAAATGTGTCATAAAATGCAACAGCTATTAAAGTAATCACTGGGATTTGATAAACTCTGTGTAGGCTTCGCACAAAGCCTACACCACAGAGTTTATGTGTTTGTGCTGTGAGCAGCAGTGCTAATTACATATTCATGCCTCACACAGTGTTTAAACATAAAGAAGCATGGTTTTGTTACTGGCAGCCAGGAAACTGTGTAAAGGAACATGGATAGCAGCAGACATATAGACCTTTTTATGTACGGGCAAACTAGGTCTATGGGATTGCGCAGAATGCCACAATGATTACCGTGGTTAATAATACAGTAATGTATATGGTTCAAACACAGGACAGTGTATACAGTGCAGGGTATTGTGAAATTCCATCTCAGGCATTCTGAACAAAAGTTGTCTAAATAATCTGTAATGGTATATGGACTACCATTTAAAATAAATAGTCAGGAGAAGTGTGTGTACTGAATAGGAACACACAGATGAATTGTAGGTATAAACACAGGGAAAGAAGACATGTGAAACATCATAATGTACAGCAGATAAGGGCATGTCAATGGAAGACAGTTGTAGCAGGAGCACTAATAACATATCAACATGGTACAGCACAGACTGCACAGTGAAAATGTATATTATATGACTGTCAGACAAGGTGACATAACAATGGAGAAGATGTCTTTGTGAGATAAGCATCCTAACATGAACAATGCAGAGGACATCTATCAGGGATGTTATGTACAATCTGGGTTGGATGCATATTGTGAAGTTGTGCAAACTGATTTGTCTGAATATGACTGCAATGTCAGAGGTCTCCAACAAGTGGGACATAGTTACAGGCTGACAGACAGCAGTAACTAGAAGCACGCAGAATCATGGACAATATCAGAATAATATCGCCAGCAATCCCATGTCTCTGACACAACATATGTGAATCTGAATGATCATAAATGGTTTTGCAAAAGCACACTTGTACAACTATTATGACATGTCAGCAATCTATGAGGGTAAGCAGGCACACTGTCCTGACATTGTAACATCTGCTGCAGGTGTTAGGAGGGACACTGCTATACCTGTATTTTACATTATGATCAAGCCAGGCTAGTTGACTGGTGTACATGGCATATATATGGCATAATCCACACTTTCATGAATGTAACCCATGCCATCAATGCTGTCAAACAGCTATGTATGTCCTGTGTGCATCACCAGTACAGATATCACACATACATCTGATATAACACCTTAATGGGGGTTCCACACCATCAGACAGTAATGTGCATGCAACAAAAAGCATACCTAGGTATGGCCAATAAGATGTGTGAAAGCTCACTGTGTCAAAGGTGGTACACTTCAGTTACACATCACTGGAAAGTGTGTATGGAGATACATGAAGAAGGGTGCATTGTACTCAGATAATGGTGTGATAAAGGATGTGAATTATGGAAGTATTATGGCCTTTGATGTAGATGTCCTTCACATAATCAGTAGCTATGTTACATACAAGGGAGTAGTCAGCAATGTTACCACATGCTGGTGGACATTCCACATATCGCCTACCCTAGGACACAGGTCACATACCAATTGGTCTGCTTATGCGTACATTATCCTTAGTTTGTGCATTTGTTTTCATAAAGTAGCAAATCCCCTCATGTTTTTGTTTGATCTTATGTATTGTCATACCTATGGCAGCAATCTTTGGCGTGTGTTGATACTGTCTGTATTATACTAATATCACAGTTGGAGTCAATGATTGCCCACAGTCTGTAGTCCTCCAAACAGATGTTTTGGACACAGGATGGGTTTGTCATTCTTGATGTCTGTGACTTAAATAATGGACAGAAAAGGGCCTAGCACACAGTGCTGATGTACGGACCTGATAACTCAACTCAAGTTATAGGTCACTTCATACATTTCAACATATTTAGATGCCATGTATGTGATCCAGTGGTCTACCCACTTGGCGATATAGGTGTTTATGGCCAAATCTGACAGTGTTGAGTGAATACCTCAGTATGAATTTGTGTCAAATGCCTTGGGTTGGTCAAGTTACACAGGATAATAGTGTTGTCATCATGCTTGCCCTTGATGACCTTCTTGAGGACATCTAACAGATGTAACAGACATGGATATAGCATTAACAGCTCACACATGCCTTTTGCACACAGCCAGGATATTACTAGTGTCCATTTAGAAAAGGTCCATTATGACATGTTGGTCTACCTCACAGATGAGGAGAGTCAGGATGCATCTATACATGCATGCATCACGTGCCCCCCCCCCGCATTCAAATGGATGCATGTTGATGTACACCCTTCTACGGGAACATATTCTGGGTAGACGGTGTGCTGGAGTGTGTATCCAACTATGTCAGGTAGGCATATGTTCTGTGTAGTGATAACGCAATGAAATTATTCTTTATACTACCTTTACCATGTATTACTGTATGTTGATGTAGCTCAGCATGTTTAAGCATCATTGCATGTAGGTATTCATTCACCATTGCTTGGCATTGATGTAAGATGCCAAACTCCGCACAAACATAGAGGCCAAAAAGTGAGGGGTTCCATTCTTTTTTTTATTTGTTACTTATGTGTGTTGTGTGTGATTCTATTTTTGATCATATTGCAGGTGTTAAATGAAGTAGATAGGAAAGTGGTGAAATGGGGGCAAGCAGGTGGAAGAACAAAGGGAAAGCAATTCAGGAATGTGCAGTAGGGAGTAGGAAAGAACCATAGCTATCCATGTCCTCAACAGTGTAAAATGAAAATATGTGAAGAATATTAGCTGAATTTGGACTGTCACCTCCACAAAGAGAGGTGACAACAATGCTATCATGTTGTATAGCCAATTTGACCAAATCAAGTGTGTCAAGAAGACATGTGTGTGAAATGGAGAGCTATGTATGGGACACTGTGTTTTTGGTGGGACTGGTGCACATTTTTTTTTTTTACTTCAGTAAGAGTGGAATGCTGGTTAAGAGACACTATTATTTCTAGGTCAGGTAAGTTGAGTAAGTGAGGAAACAAATGCAAACAAACATGGCAAACATGACAAGACACATGGACTGTGAGAGGCATAAAAGGTTGGGGACACCATGATTGGGGTGAAGGAGGGGACAATGCAAGTCCATGCCTGTCAAATACAGGAGCAGTGAGAATCTAGTCCTCACCTGCAGGACTGTCATCACCTGTCTGCTAACTCCTCTGGCTGTTGGAGTGCTTGATGTCTCCTTCTCCTCCTACCTACAGACCATGAGAGAGTGCAGCCTCTCCATCTGGTGTAGGTGTACACCAATGGTGCTGTGCACAACTCTATGCACCAACCCTGGCATCTCCTGGCAGGTAATGAAATCCCCCCTCCACCAGTAGTCCCAGAGGGTACCACAGCACCAGCTGCCAGGATAGTACTACCTGAGGACATGGGTAGTGCAGAGGCAGCAGAGGCAGTACTGACAGGTTGGGTCTCAGATGTGCTGGGCATCAGATCCGGAGCCAGTGGAGTGGGGGCAGGCTAAACCACTGGGTTATCCTACCTCCATGTGCTGTGAAGCATTTAGAGATTTGTTACAGATGGATAACATGGAGACATTTTGACGACATATAATAGAAAATAAAAAAAGAGATAAGGGGTGGAGTGAGAGAAAACAAGGAGATAAAATTAGTACCATCATATGTCACATACAATGCATTATGGCAATAATACAACTAATTTATCTGAAGTTTTACATGTAAGTATAATTCCTAACAACTACAAACTATAATTACAGATTTCTTAAAGTAATCCTTGCAATGTGCATTTATTGCACATATGCTTAGTCCAATTATACTGATTAAAGTTTACAGCAAGTTATTTATGCCACTTGTGTAGAATTTAATTTCTGTAATATTATTAAAGAATTGCAGTATTTTATACTTGTTACTCATGGTATTTAAATCCACAGCCTCTGACTACATTCTTAGACTTCACTCCTAAAGGCGGTTTGTGCTATAGACTGATGCATGCATACTTGCTTTTACAGTTAGGTTAAGCATGCCTACTTTGCTACTAATGTACATTTTTCTTTAACTTTTAAAACTACAATAATATTCCTCTTGTGCTGCATATATACCACTTGGTTCCCTCAGTCTCTCTAGATACTCAGCATCAGCCTGCCTATTTGTATCTATTTCAGAATTAGTTGTGAAAGGGAAAGAAAAGAACAAAAGAGCATTATGCATACCAGCCTTGCCTATATTCATCTTTCTATGTATTATAAATTATCTTTATTAACATACTTACACAACTGTGGGATGTTGCTAGTTCAGAACAACTCATACAATCACTGGTTGAGTATACCCCTCTTGTGCCTTTTTAGGTCATTGAAGTGGTGCATACACTGTTCTCCAGCATGTGAGATGCCAGTCACAGTGGATACAACTTTGGGCAGGCTATTTTAATCCTCAGACTTGTACTGGGAATCAGAATAGTCCTCCTGCAAAAGCCTTTGGCTGTGGCATTTTACCAGGAGTCCAATAAATATTCTGGAATCTTGAACACCTCCCTTCTGTGCTCTTAATTGGGCACCTTCCCCTCTAACACCAGACATGTCTAATCCCAAAGCAGTGCAATAGCAAATAATGATTTCCTGCCAATTGCTGCGATTGCATTTACTGGTAGTATGCAAGCCAGCACAATGATGCCAACTGTGTCTGCACAATGTTAAGAGGAGAGCAGCAGTTGCAAACAGAGAAGAAAGCAGAGTTGTAAATTGAAAGGTTAATCTGACATTTGACATTAATTTGAGGTGTGCACTGCTATAACTATTAGGTGATTTAACTTTGCAGACATGTACTGGGAGCATAAATTTCATGATCTGACATGTTTGGCTTTGTTCACTGCTAAAATTGATTTTTGCAGTGTGGGATTTAAACCTATGCATAAGGGACAAAACATTTTCTTCCACAGTGGGGATTTTTCATCTTTGCCCCAGAAGAAGTGCTTCTCAGACATAGTCATAAATTATTTATAAATGGAGATAACAGACTGGGTTGTTAACCATGTATGTTTGTGACCTGACAAGGCCCTTGTATACATTCATTTGTGTATATGTCTTATTTAAGTGTGAAGACCATCCAAGTCTAGATAGCAGAATTATACTTATAGAAATATAGGAGGCATATACTCTTAGACATACATCTGAACCTTCAAAACACATTAAGGGTGTCTTATCCCTCATACATATAATTCATATCAGCTCCACTATTTATAATTATCTATAAATTGTTATTAGTGATATTTAATATAATGTGAAATGGAACAACAGGAAAATCGTCTGGAATTTCCTGTATTAGAACCCAGGGTCATGTGTATGGCAACCCTACACTTACACCTGGTACCACAGGAATATTGAATAACACTTCGATATTTTCCTTTTCATTACTACAAACTGAACTGTCACAACAGTAAAAATGTGTTGCACTCCCGTATTATAACCCAGGACCATATGCAGTACAGCCCTACATTTGCAACTACTGCCACAGGAATGGTTAAATAGCAGTTGGATATTTCCCTATTCATTGTGTGTTAACTGCCGCACAATGCCACTCACCATGTTTGTGTGGTGCCCAACACACAGATGATACAATGCATCCATTTTGAAATTGTTGACAGTCTACTTCCTCTCTGCAGTTGTTCGATGGCTGCAGGTGTTGGGAAAGCTTACTAACCACAGTGCAGCTTCACTTAGTGGTGTGATGTGATGGAAAGCAAAAACTGCAACATTGTAACCTTTTTGACATCCTGGTTGATTACACATGGGGTTGGGGTGGATGTGTCATCCAAGTTCTTGTAAAAAGTGTCTTTAATGGACATATACAGGGCAATAAGTTTTAACCCCCTTTGTAACTATTAATTGTGATGGAGTCCTTACCTTTTGCTTAACTTCTTCCAGGACCATCCTCTATGGGGACCCTAGAATCATTTGTACATGGTAAGCCAAATATTTTTATGTTAGTATTGATGAGCAGTTTAAGAATTATTTATTTTATCCATATGTGTGATGTAAGGGTCTAGACTGTTGTGTGCATTGCTGTACTGTCTGCAACAGTGGCATCACTGTTCGTTAGCATATATTGGACTGTTTGTTGCTTATTATTACATGTGATCCTGACAGTGGAAGTGTAGGACTCTTACCACCTAATTCCAGTGTATCAGCAGACACTGATAATGATGGTGGCTAAACACAGGGACATTCAGGGGGGTACAGAGGTTGAATCTGACACTGTAGATGACATTCAGCCATCCCCTATAATTCCATGAGACACAGCCAGTAGGCCTATGCCATCCCATTCCAGTGAACTCTCAGATACTGGACAGGTGGAGTATGAGACAATCTATCAGGGTAGTGTGGTTACTCTGGCTTCAGTGCCTGTCGACTCTGGCCATAGCCAAAGTGTGGGTGAAGTGCCATACAGGACAGTTGTTAGGGGTGTTCAGAGAAGGTCTCCTGTCCATCCTCCACTTGATCCAGGTGTGTCTTCCTGTGCCACTTGATGTATGTTTAGGGCCATCATGGAGGCACAGGCATGTTCCAGTAGGTCCTCCAGGAAAATGTTTTGGGTTGTAGATGTGGCAGAGACTGACATGTGTGATGCCTCCACCATGTTGCTGATTCAAAGGATCAGATAACTGACACGTTGAAATGGGCGGTGTCTGTTAAGGAACATCTGCTGGGAATGGGATGGCATACATGTAGGCATAGGTCAGCCACATCATCTGGTGTTAGCCATCTTAGCTGTGCCTGATCACACTCTCATAATGGCACTACTTCCACTACTCCATCAATAGTTGAAGTGTCCATACCCAGATGTTTCAGGCCATGGGGTCATGACTCTGGGTATCCTTGTGAGGAGAACTTATCCAGCAGACATTAGTCACATTCAGGTAGCAGCCAGTGCATCTGACAATGGGTGTGGACATGCCAGTGCAACTCCTGGGAGTGATGAACTGCCATCTGTACCATGCACATCTCACACCTTTCCAACATACCAAGCACAGAGCTTGACTGTATTCTTGCAGACACTCAGACACCAATTTCACCTGGAGGGCCAATACAGACACACACAATAGTTACATGGTTCAGCTGTGAAGCTTAAAGCTCATTCTGTCCCAGTGGCCATTTGTTACTTTATCCAAATGTCTGCTTGTTTCTCTTTCTTACTCACATGCACTCACTTACCTTTTGTGCCAGCCTAGGCATCCTACCCCCCACACACAAAAACACCATCTGCAAGTGATGATAACTGTGCCATATCTTTGTTTTCTGTCTTTTGGATTCAGGGATACATATGCTTTGTGTCTGATGCTCAGGGTTCATAGCTGACTTACAGCTTAGTATATCTGTGTTTGTGATGCTGTTCTGTTAATTGCACTTTTTACATATTTTGTTCGTACAAAGTTATACAGTTGATAGAATCAAAACAGTTTTTGCATGAGTATTTTTAAGAATCTTCTGAGGGTTATGAAGTCTGAAACTGAGATGTGCCTCATTACTTTTTAGCTTTTCTCTTTAATGATTAGATAGTACAAAAGTATGAGGCCAAACTAAGGACATTTGGTGACCATCAGTACTTTTGAGAGGTATGAACCCACCCACAATTACCTCCATACCATCATGCACCCACTTCAAAACTTTACTAAAAGTGCACCTAAAAACATGCTGGCTATGCCCTTGCAACTCCCACTCTAATATCACCCACCCCATCCAACCACTACCTTTCTTTCCACTCCACTAACTACCTTGATTATAGCAAGCTCAGATGCTCATAAGCCTAGTACTTATTATACAGCAGGAACTTCTTACAGGTTCATAGGTTCATACTAGGCTATCTGCCCTAGGGCATTTATAAGCCTAGCCAGAATGTGTTTGGCTTTCGCCACCCATTTTAAATTTATTTTGCTATGCCCTTTTTCGAGGTTAGCATACTGTGCCTCTGTCTAACAGTGACACAGAAGTGATACCCGAGGTAAACCTATGATCTCCCATCCACTCATCAAGATTCCTCTTGAAGAGAGTCAGTGAGGGACTCTGCCTAACCTGGACTGGGATTTTATTCCAGAGTGAAGGGAGCCTCTGGGTTATGAATCTGTCCCTCCAGCATGTCCTATTTATTTCAGTGCTGAGGTTCAAGTCTCTCGAGCGCGTAGCTCGATGGGATTTGGATTTTATGAGGTGCAGCATGTCCATTAATTCCGGGTTGGACATGGCTTTATACGTCAGGCACAGATCGCCTCTGAACAGGCGGTATGCCACTGAGTAGAGCTGGAGTTTCTTTAACCGGGCAGCATATGGCATCTGTTTGAGCCCTTTGATCCTCTTGGTGAGGTACTTTTGGGGTCTTTCCAGTTGCTGCAAGTGTCTGGTAAGGTACATCCCAAAAGGGGCATTGTACTCAATTATGGGCCTGATGAGGGATGAGTAAAGAGGCACGATGACCTCCCTGATCTACATGTGAATCCCTTCATGATTAGGTGGGCTATATAAAATGTTTTTCTAACCACTTTGGCCACGTGGTTGTCAAATGAGAGATTGCTATCAACTTGGGTCCCCAGGTCCCTAATTACTTCTTCTGTACTTAATGGATTACCACCTATGTGGTAATTTGTGGGCACTTTGTTTTTGCCAAAGGGGATGACTATACACTTTTTGGCATTTAGCTTGAGGCCAGGGCTCTGGCACCAGTTGTCTGTTTCTATGAGGCCCTTTTGGAGGATGCTTGTGTCGGCTGGAGAGTCGATTATGGCGCCCAGTGTGCAGTCATCTGCGAACTTGGTCAGCCACAGTCCTTCCGTGTTGGCCTGTACCTCCGAGAAATATATACCGAACAAGAGAGGTCCCAGGACTGAGCCTTGTGGGACACCACTTGTAACTGGTTTGGAGTCTGACATGGCTCCAGCAATTCTAACCATGTGGGTTCTGTCCTTGAGCCAGTTTGCAATCCATCTAATGACATAGGGGTTTATATTTAAGCTGGTGAGCTTATCTATAATGCCCGAGTGGGGTATTGTATCGAAGGCTTTTGAGGTCCAGGTAGGCTGTGTGGACCACCTTCCCTCGTCAATGGCCTTGGTGACTGTTTCAAAGAAATCAACCAGGTTTAAGAGGCAGGATCTGCCCTTAACAAAGCCGAACTGGGTAGGATCCAGTGTTTGTAGGTCCCCAATATCTTTATTTATGAGGTCCATGATGATCCTTTCCATAGCTTTGCAGACCAAGCTAGTCAGGCTTATGGGGCGATAGTTTCCAGGATCCGTTGAGGCACCACCTTTATGGAGAGGGACCACTGTTGCTGTACGCCACTCTTTGGGCAAATATCCTGTAGTAAGGCTGAGATTGAACAGTAGTTTTATGTTTGGGTTTAGCTCTTCTTGGAGTTCATGTAGGACGCAGCCAGGGACACCATCTGGTCCCATTGATGCTGTGTTTTTTGCTTTGGAGAGGGAGGCTCTTACCTGAGCATCTGAGATGTCAGGGGGGCAGCACTCTGCTGGGATAGATATTTGCCCTTTGGTGGGAGGGGTGAGAAGTTTGCGCTGAACCTGTCAGCTAGGATGTTGGCAATGTCTGTGGGTTCGTGTATTTTTGTCATTTTGGACTAATTCTGAGCATATCTGGGAATTACCACCCAGGTTCCTAACATAACTAAAGAAAGCCTTGTGATTATCCTTAGTGTCCTGTGCAATCTTTCTCTCGAAGCTGGCCTTAGACAATTTTATGTGTGCCCGTAGTTTTTTGCTAATGCTGATCAGTGATGCCTTCGCTTTTTGGGATTTTGCTCTATCATTTAGTAGCTTCCTCCTTCTATTGTATAGTTTGTTTATGGCTGGGGTCCACCAGACAGGATGTCTGCCTTTGGAGGATTGGGTCTTGGTTTTATTTGGGATTGCATGATCCATGCATTCCTGAAGGTGTTCATAGAATGTGTTTATAAAGGATTCTGCAGTCTGGGCCGTATTTTCCACAGGCCCGGGGGTTTTGAAGGATTCCACCTTAGTTTTGAGGAGTGTGAAATTTGCTTTAGAGAAGTTTTTCACTGTGGTTTTCTGGGCAGGGGGTGGGGTCGGCATGTGAATATCCAGTGAGATTAGTTTATGGTATGATCTTACCAGTGAGGGATACACTTCTGGTCTGGAGCATAGAGTCCCCATGTTGGTGATGATCAGGTCCAGTATGTTTTCCCCTCTTGTGGGTGTGGTAACAAGTTGTTCCATAGCATTTGAGTTTATAAATTCTAGGAACCCTTGGGCTAGGATGTTGGAGCTAGAGTAATGCTCCCAGTCTATGTTTGGGTAGTTGAAGTTGCCCAATATAATGGTGTTTGGAGAGACCTTCATATTTTCCAGTGTTCTCAGGAAGGCCAAGTGGGGTTCCTGGATTTGGGAGGGTGGTCTGTAGCAGGCTATAAACTGGAAGGCAGTTTTACCCAGTGTTAGTTGCACATGGATAGTCTCTGATGCTTCGTGCTTTGCCACCAACCTGGAGGTGTGGGTATCTTTGATGAATATCGATACTCCCCCTTTCTTGTGGTTCGGTCCAAGTTTTGGGGCCGAAAAGCATGGTATGAGGTATAACCTGGTACTGCTGGGGTGCTCTCAGGAGCCCTCAACCAGGTTTCTGTTACTGCACAGATATTGATGTTCTCCATGCTAAGGAGAGTTTTGAGTGCGTGCATTTTGAGGTTTAGACTTCTGGCGTTGAGTAGCATTACTCTTAGTTTCTTATACCTTGTGATACCTATGGAGGTGGGTTTGTCTTTTGAGCCTTGCCTAAAAAAGGCACTATGGGGGTAGCAAGAGCCTTTGCCAATATCCAAAAGCCCAGGGGTGACAGGTGCAAGCCGTCCCTAGCGAAGCATCGTGGCTTGTCGAGCATATCATCCCAAGCTGACAGGCATTGAATCCCCTTTGAATGACACCAGTACTTAAGCCAATTGTTGAAATTGATCATCTTGTCTTCATATTGTGGCATCATTCTTGGTGAGGGTAAGATGCTACTCAAGGTCAGGGTCCTACCGGCCTGGGCTACATGCTCAGAGAGCTCCTTTATGTCTCTTTTCATGTAGTCCAGGGAGGTATGTCTCAGGTCATTCACACCAGCATGGACAATGACTGAGTCATATTTGTACTTGCCTTGGAGTGACCTGAGTGCTTGTGTTATGTGGTGGATCCTAGCGCCCGACAGGCTGCTGACTGTGACTCTCTCCTTGTTCAGCCTGGTGAGCGGGACGTCAGTGTGCCCGACGATACAGTCACCTATTACAAGTGTATCAGGTGTGTTGTTTAGTCTTAAGGGCTGTGACTGTTCAGCACACTGGCTTTGTGAGATATGTGTTGCACGTGTTTTGTTTTGGGGTAACAGCTGCTTGAGTGTCTGCTTTGGAGGTCTCTGCTGCTTCGGCAGATCTTTATTTAGAGACTCTGAGTATGTTTTTGTGTGATTATGTGTTTGGTTTGCTGTCGTGGTAGGTCTATGTGAGACTGGAATTGTAGTGAGTGTGGTTTCCTTCTCCTCCTGACTGGTTATGCCAGTACTGAGTTGAGAGAGCTTAGCCTCCAGTTTGGCTATATGGTTGCATCTCTCACATGTGTTGGAATTTGTTGGGAGGAGGAGAGGGTTGTCTGTGTACATGAGGCAGTTGTAACATTGCCTCAAGATTCCCAGATTCACCAGCTGGACCAGAGAGGAGATTGACAACTGACCTTTGGACATGCTAGAATAATATTGGGAATTCCTTAATAATTGAAAACAAGGGCCAGTGGGGAGTGAGGGTGTAGTGCTTTTAATTTTTAGTGTTGACTTATATAATTGCTTTAGTGAGCAAGTGCCAGGTAACTTAAATGCAAAAACGACAAACAGTAACTTTGTTTCAAGTGAAACAAGGAAATAAGTACAGTAAGCAATGCAGATATCACTAGTGATCCACAGAAGCGCTGAGAAGCCACGTATTAGGTGGAATTAGCATTCCAGGGAAATAACAAGCAAACAAACAACAAGCATATAAACAAAGCTAGATTCAGCAGGCCTGGATCTAGTCTATGCTACAGCAAACAAGGTGTACCAATTTCAGTAAGATACAGTTCAAATATTCAGGCACTATAAACCTTTAACCAGAAATTCCCAGCTCAGAAGGGCAGAGTCCAGCCTCTTCTCCCACAAGAGTGCAGACCACAAACCTTCTTAATGTAAAATAACTGGCCTGAAGCCCAAGTGCTTAAACCAGAACTAATACACTTTAAGAATAACAGACACTGGGCTCTCAATCAGCAGTTCCCAACTTAGAAGGATGAAAGCTACCTGTCCTGCCACCACAGTGCATGCCACAAACCTTCCTAATGTAAAACAACTGGTCTGAAGCCCAAGTGCTTAATCCAAAAGACTTAGAATGATAGCTACACTTTAATCAAGTTACTACCAAGTAGTAATAAATACATTTGAATACTTTAGAGAATGCCTGGATTAGTGCTCAAGTTACACAAACAAAGCTAGATCCAGCAGGCCCGAATCCAGTCTATGCCATAGCAAACAAGGCGCACCAACTTCAGTAAGAAGCAGTTCAGATATGCATGCACTATAAGCCTTTAACCAGAAATTCCCAGCTCAGAAGGGCAGAGTCCAGCCTCTCCTCCCACAAGAGTGCAGACCACGAACCCTCTTAATGTAAAATAACTGGCCTGAAAGCCCAAGTGCTTAAACCAGAATTAATACACTTTTAGAATAACAGACACTGAGCCCTCAATCAGCAGTTCACAACATAGAAGGATGTAAGCTACCTATTCTGCCACTACAGTGCAGACCACAAACCCTCTCAGTGCAAAACAACTGGTCCGAAGCCCAAGTGTTTAAACCAAAAGGCTTAGAATGAGTTACACCAAGCAGTAATAAATACAATTGAGTACTTTTAAGATGATGCAAAAGTAAAAAAAAGTAGGTAGAAACACAAGTACAGTAAAAGCAGATGATATTTTCTTTTTCTGAACAAGTGCTGAGATCAAAGAAACAGATTTGAGTGCTGAAACTAGAAACCTGGCTAGTTATAAGAAAAAAAAACTAAGCTAGAAGGCTTCCCTCCAACACAGAAGGGCTTGACGGCTCAGAAGCCTACAGATAGTCTATACCACTTAACAGGAAAGGCAGGAAACAAGCTTAATTTTTTTTTCTGTTTCCCAGATGCTCTCTTTGTACACAGTAGGAGTGCCTGAAATCAGAATATGATCTCACTGCACTCAGTTGAGTGAGCAAATGAGATGGGCCCAGAAGGAGTATTCAAACACAAATTTACAAGAGGGGCGGGCAGTTGCAAGGCCACTAAGATTAACACCAAAAGAAAAACAGGGAGGGTGGGTGGGACTAAATGAAGAGCAGAGTCAAAACTTCCAGTTCAGCTAATATTCCTTCCACACAGTTAAAATCAATTTAAATACTGTATTTATTTGAAAAAAAAAGTGCAGATAAAGGTACTTAAATTCTCTTATACATCCAGTTGAATGGAATGAAGAGCAGAGTCAAAACTTCCAGTTCAGTTAATATTCCTTCCACACAGTTAAAATCAATTTAAATACTGTATTTTTTGGGAAAAAAAGTGCAGATAAAGGTACTTAAATTCTCTTATACGTCCAGTTGAATACGCAAGTTCTTAGCTGGCCAAAGCTGAGGTTTTTAAGCAGAAAATATTTCACACTGTACCACGTAAATAGGCAAGGACAGGAAATCAAAGAATGTGACTACCCCAACACCTGTAATTATTAGCAAATAACAAAATCCAGCAAACACTGACTAACTTCCAGTTCAGTTAATATTCCTTCCACACAGTTAAAATCAATTTAAATACTGTATTTTTTTGAAAAAAAAAAGTGCAGATAAAGGAACTTAAATTCTCTTATACGTCCAGTTGAATACGCAAGTTCTTAGCTGGCCAAAGCTGAGGTTTTTAAGCAGAAAATATTTCACACTGTACCACTTAAATAGGCAAGGACAGGAAATCAAAGAATGTGACTCCCCCCACACCTGTAATTACTAGCAAATAACAAAATCCAGCAAACACTGACTAACTTCCAGTTCAGTTAATATTCCTTCCACACAGTTAAAATCAATTTAAATACTGTATTTGTTTGAAAAAAAAAGTGCAGATAAAGGTACTTAAATTCTCTTATATGTCCAGTTGAATACGCAAGTTCTTAGCTGGCCAAAGCTGAGGTTTTTAAGCAGAAAATATTTCACACTGTACCACTTAAATAGGCAAGGACAGGAAATCAAAGAATGTGACTACCCCCACACCTGTAATTACTAGCAAATAACAAAATCCAGCAAACACTGACTAACTTCCAGTTCAGTTAATATTCCTTCCACACAGTTAAAATCAATTTAAATACTGTATTTTTTTGAAAAAAAAGTGCAGATAAAGGTACTTAAATTCTCTTATACGTCCAGTTGAATATGCAAGTTCTTAGCTGGCCAAAGCTGAGGTTTTTAAGCAGAAAATATTTCACACTGTACCACTTAAATAGGCAAGGACAGGAAATCAAAGAATGTGACTACCCCCACACCTGTAATTACTAGCAAATAACAAAATCCAGCAAACACTGACTAACTTCCAGTTCAGTTAATATTCCTTCCACACAGTTAAAATCAATTTAAATACTGTATTTTTTTGAAAAAAAAAGTGCAGATAAAGGTACTTAAATTCTCTTATACGTCCAGTTGAATACGTAAGTTCATAGCTGGCCAAAGCTGAGGTTTTTAACAGAAAATATTTCACACTGTACCACTTAAATAGGCAAGGGCAGGAAATCAAAGAATGTGACTACCCCCACACCTGTAATTACTAGCAAATAACAAAATCCAGCAAACACTGACTAACTTCCAATTCAGTTAATATTCCTTCCACACAGTTAAAATCAATTTAAATACTGTATTTTTTTGAAAAAAAAAAGTGCAGATAAAGGTACTTAAATTCTCTTATACGTCCAGTTGAATACGCAAGTTCTTAGCTGGCCAAAGCTGAGGTTTTTAAGCAGAAAATATTTCACACTGTACCACTTAAATAGGCAAGGACAGGAAATCAAAGAATGTGACTACCCCCACACCTGTAATTACTAGCAAATAACAAAATCCAGCAAACACTGACTAACTTCCAGTTCAGTTAATATTCCTTCCACACAGTTAAAATCAATTTAAATACTGTATTTTTTTGAAAAAAAAGTGCAGATAAAGGTACTTAAATTCTCTTATACGTCCAGTTGAATACGCAAGTTCTTAGCTGGCCAAAGCTGAGGTTTTTAAGCAGAAAATATTTCACACTGTACCACTTAAATAGGCAAGGACAGGAAATCAAAGAATGTGACTACCCCCACACCTGTAATTACTAGCAAATAACAAAATCCAGCAAACACTGACTAACTTCCAGTTCAGTTAATATTCCTTCCACACAGTTAAAATCAATTTAAATACTGTATTTTTTTGAAAAAAAAAAGTGCAGATAAGGGTACTTAAATTCTGTTATACGTCCAGTTGAATACGCAAGTTCTTAGCTGACCAAAGCTGAGGTTTTTAAGCAGAAAATATTTCACACTGTGCCACTTAAATAGGCAAGGACAGGAAATCAAAGAATGTGACTACCCCCACACCTGTAATTACTAGCAAATAACAAAATCCAGCAAACACTGACTAACTTCCAGTTCAGTTAATATTCCTTCCACACAGTTAAAATCAATTTAAATACTGTATTTTTTTTCAAAAAAAGTGCAGATAAAGGTACTTAAATTCTCTTATATGTCCAATTGAATATGCAAGTTCTTAGCTGGCCAAAGCTGAGGTTTTTAAGCAGAAAATATTTCACACTGTACCACTTAAATAGGCAAGGACAGGAAATCAAAGAATGTGACTACCCCCACACATGTAATTACTAGCAAATAACAAAATCCAGCAAACACTGACTAACTTCCAGTTCAGTTAATATTCCTTCCACACAGTTAAAATCAATTTAAATACTGTATTTTTTTGAAAAAAAAAGTGCAGATAAGGGTACTTAAATTCTCTTATACGTCCAGTTGAATACGCAAGTTCTTAGCTGACCAAAGCTGAGGTTTTTAAGCAGAAAATATTTCACACTGTACCACTTAAATAGGCAAGGACAGGAAATCAAAGAATGTGACTACCCCCACACCTGTAATTACTAGCAAATAACAAAATCCAGCAAACACTGACTAACTTCCAGTTCAGTTAATATTCCTTCCACACAGTTAAAATCAATTTAAATACTGTATTTTTTGGAAAAGAAAAGTGCAGATAAAGGTACTTAAATTCTCTTATATGTCCAGTTGAATACGCAAGTTCTTAGCTGGCCAAAGCTGAGGTTTTTAAGCAGAAAATATTTCACATTGTACCACTTAAATAGGCAAGGACAGGAAATCTTATTGTAACATTTGTTAATGTCTGTTATGTACTTCACAGATAAAGATTCTAGTTGTCTACTGATGTACTATGTTCTTCATCTGTAAATATGTTGTAAGTAATTGCTATGTTATATTGTTAATTGCTATGTAATCCAATGTAACTACTGTCTGTTTATTTTAACTGTGGAGCTTTTCTCCCCGGGCCTCCGCTGAAAATGGACCTACGTCCAGTCGGACATTCCCGGTCAACAAATATAAATAAATAAATAAATATAAATAAATAAATGAATATGTGAATGTTTGATTCCTGAGGCCTACTACTTGTTAGAGGGCACATGTATTCACATAAGCCTCTGCTGTTACATGTTAAAGTCATTGCTGTACAAATTACCCACTTTTTTTCTAACTTACATGACAAAGTAAGAACATGCAAAGATAAGCCATTCATTTGAATTATTATACAATTTTGTTTTAATACTCCAGATTCAACACTTACCTTGTAAATCCAGCAGTTGTCACAGGTTTAGTTCAGGGTTGAGTCTGTCTGATGGTAGAAGTACACGGCCATTAAATGGGTAGGTAAAGGTTGTGAGCTTTGCCTGGCATCAGTGTTACAATATGTATGTGCATAGGATGAAGATTTTAGCCCCTTAGGTGGTAAGTGAGTATGCTATGCATTACTCTTAGCCAATGTAAGGCCATATTGAGCACACTTACATCTGCCTATACCCACAGAAGCTGCTGTGTCCTCGTCTGACTCATCACCTGTGTGTGGCTGTAGTGACCTTGCCATTGGAGGCAAGATGTGTGTCCCTTCCCCTTGTTGGTCCTGCTGAAGCTGTTTTCTCAGGATGATGTTGTTAAGCATGGCACAGATGGTGATGATTTCAGTACATGTATGTGGATTGTACTGCAGGGCTCCCCCAGATTTATCTAGGGTCCAGAACCACAACTTCAGCAGTCAAACACATGTTCTAAGATATTTCTGCTTTGAGTGTGTGCCTAATTATAGCATTCTTCAGTGGGTGTGTGTGCATTTCTGATGGGCATTATCAGCCACAGTTCCAGTGCATAACCTGCATTCCCCAGTAAATGACCCTGTGGGATATCACCTCTAGGGAACATCTGATACAGTTAGGAGGTGTGCCAGATATGTGATTTGTGCTAATTGCCTGGGTTGACAGCAAGCACATTCAAGATGATTCTCTTAGCATTACATATGACCTGACACTTGATAGAGTAGAGGCCCTTTCTATTTAGGTAGACCCTTCCTGTTCCCTGGGTAGTGCCTTGATTTCTATATGTGTACAATCTATGCCAACTGGTACTTCAGGGTAGTGTGCTACAGAGTATAACTCCTACATATTTGTGGACCTGTCCTCTGGAATATGGGGAAACTATATGTAGTCACTGGCATGTTGGAGCATAGTATTCAAGAACTAATGGAGGATCCTGGATGCAGATGCCAATGACCCCCAGCATGTCCCCTGTTGGTCTCTGAAAGGTTCCTGTAACTAAAATTCTAAGTGCTACACCTACCCACTGGGATTGGTTCCCCTCAGTTCGCCCTGGGTCTGAGCTGAGGAAGACAGAGGTTGCAGAGTTCCTGTAGTGTATCTCTAGCTATACTGTAGTGCTCTACAATTTCCACCTCATACAGCTTGTGATAAGTTAAATGGGGTCTGAAAACTCTTTTCCTTCTTGTCTGTGATCTATTAGTAGCAGCGGCAGCAGCATAGACTTTAGCCTGATGGACATACAAGTGAACTAAAGCAACACCAGCCCTAACATTCTTTCTGTGTAGACTCCTTCCAATGGCTGTATTCCAGTAGGTTTTGGAATTCACAGGAAAAAACAGCACTGAGTCTACACAATTGCTTTATAGCTTGTTGAATAGCTCTTCCATCTTGGATTGGTTAATTAATCTACAATTCAGCTGCTTATACTGTAATTAGCATGTCACAGTGTTTACAGTGGTTGCATGGCTCTACACACCATGTAGAATCACTTGCTGAATACAAAGCAGTAGGCCACCATGTCTTAGTGGACCATGTAGGGATTTATTGAATCTGCCCAATTACTTGTCTTTATCGTTCTGTTTAGATTGAAAGATGCATCAGTTTAACAGCATGACACATCGAAATGTTCTTTTGATTTCAAAACAAAATTGTGCAAAAGATATGAGAAAGGAAGACTTGGCTTAAAGCTGTTTTCTTTATATATACATGCATAGGACATTTCACTGAAACTCAAATGACTGAACACAAATCACTGAAAGCACATTTCACTGAAAACTCAATTCACTGAAACACATTTCACTGAAAGTTATATATCGCCTTTTCCCCACTGTAATGCGACCCTGGAGTTAGTATATATAGTAAGGGGGGTGGGGGGCATAGCCCCCATATATTTTAAGTATATATTATGTTCGGAAAGCAGTAATATTTTGGAATTGCAAGTATCCATATATATAGTTCAAAATATTAAAAAATATGTGGGGGGCTACACCCCCACACCCCAATGTGGGGGCAGTGCCCCCCAAAACCTTCCTTATTGTATATACTAACTCCAGGGTCACACTACAGTGGGAAAAAGGTGATATATAACTTTCAGTGAAATGTGTTTCAGTGAATTGAGTTTTCAGTGAATTGAACTCAGAGAGTGCACACTAATTTGACTTTCAGTGAAATGTGCATTCAGTGAAATGTCCTAGACCCATATATATATATATATATATATATATATATATATATATATATATATATATATATATATATATATATATATATATATATATATATATAGGGTCTATATCAGAAAATCGAAGTATTAAAACTTCGAATGTTCTGATATCGAACACTATTCAGCGAACGCTAAGAATAGTGAAGCTGCAGAACAGCAAATTCTTTCCTTGGGAAAGAATTTGGTTGGCCGTTTCTGTGGCTTCGCTATTCTTAGCACTGTGGTGGAAAATTATGGGTTGGGTTCAGGTAAGTGTGAGATTGTTTGTACGTTAGGGTTAGGGGCGGGTTAAGTGAGTTATGGTTAGGGTGCAGGTTAGGTGAGTGTGCGATAGGGACGGACCTTAGGGTTAGGGTTTGGGTTAAGGTAAGTGGGTAGATAGTAGTGTATGGTTAGTTTAGTGTAGCATTAGATGTAGGAATTTAAGTGTATGTGTGTGATTGCTGTTTGTTTGATGTGCTTGTGTTGTGTGTATGTGTTTCGGAACAGCAAATTTTTTCCATGGAAACAAATTCGCTGTTCTGAATGTTTGATATTTTCATGTTTAGATGTTTTGGGGCCGATGAAATACCATTCGCTATTGATAACGTGATATAAACACTATATATATATATATATATATATATATATATATATATATATATATATATGGTTCCCATTCAGAAGCCTGAAACATCATAAGCCTGAAAATCAAAATCCTGAAACCAAAAGCCTGAAAATTCAGAATCCTGAAAACTCAAAATCCTGAAAGCCCAAAATCCTGAAAGACCAAAATCCTGAAACTCAAAATCCTGAAAACACAAATAATGCTAATATGTCACTATAAAGACACTAATATCTACCAACTGACCCTGACCCTAACCCTAACCCTAAGGTCCGTCACTATCGCACACTCACCTGACCCAGCCTAAACCTAACTCACGTAAACCGCCCTAACCCCAATATTTGTCACTATTGCATACATGCCTAACCTGCGCCCTAACCCTAACTCACTTAAACCGCCCCTAACCCTAAAATAAAACCAACCGCACACTTACCTGACCCCAACGCATGACCTAACACCACAGGGCTAACAATAGCAAAGCCACAATGACATCAGTATGTCTATTTTGTGTTTTCAGGATTTTGAGTTTCAGGATTTTGGTCTTTCAGGATTTTGGGCTTTCAGGATTTTGAGTTTTCAGGATTCTGAATTTTCAGGCTTTTGGTTTCAGGATTTTGATTTTCAGGCTTATGATGTTTCAGGCTTCTGAATGGGAACCATATATATATATATATATGTCTACGGATGTTCTTTACAAGCTCGAAGTTACAAAAGTTCGAACTGCAAATGGTCGAGACTGTGAAATTGTAATAAAAAAATAAATAAAATAAAACCAAAAAAAATAATTTTTTTTTACATTTTTGTGGGGGGAGAAAGCTCCCCTGCACTGTCACATGGAGGGCTAACCCCTCCCACATCCCCTGATAAATAAATATACCAACTCCGAGATCGCACTACAGTGAGGAAAACAGTAAATTTCCCATTCCGCACTGTACAGCGATCTCCATTCAAAATGTTCGAAGTTTCAAAACTTCTATCTTATGGTCTAGTCTATTTACAGTGTGAAGTTTTGAAACTTTGAGCCTGTGAAAGGAATCCATAGATACATATATTTATTATTTGTCTGTCTGTATGTATATCTATATCACTTACTTATGTTCTCAAGTCTTGGGTATATATATGCATGATTTCTGAAATTTGAAAAGAAGATATAGCAGTCTGAAGTATGTTTAGTCATTCTGCAAGGTAAATTCTGCCCAGCCTGCAAGATAGTTTAACAATGTTTATATCTTAAGCATTGCAGTAAAATAATACAATTTCTATGTTTGTTTTCCAAGTCTAACAATCTTTGTCAGAGTAGCCTTTTCTGAATGTTATGCATTGTTGAATTAAAGTGTAATGCTCATTTTCTGTTGTCTTTCAGTGGCAGCTTATGACTTCTAAGAAAGAGGTGGGGGTGCAGGAAGCAGCTGAATGGGTGGAGTTATCTGGAGTGTGGTGGGGCCAAGGTGACCAATGGTCCCAGTTTCTCCAGGACAGTCCCAGTTTGGAAGTCTCTGTCCCGGAATCCCAAACATTGTCTTTGGGACACAGAAATGTCCCAGTTTAGACCGCTCAGTATGAATGGTGACTTGGCTTCCCAGGGTGGCCAGTCCTTCTGCTTGCCCATCCTAAGCATCTCTGAGGACTTTGGGGATTTTTTGGGGATGCTATTGAGTATGGGGTAAGGTCGGATGCCTTTGCCTTGGCAGGAGCCTTCCAGGCCCTGCTGCCATCAGTCAGTCACTATCTCAAAGACTTCCATCACGGGGGGGGGGGATTCTGCTTGACTCCACTCACCCAGGTAGGAGCTCTCCAGGCCCTACACCAATCTGCCTGGCGCTCCCATACTGAATTCTGTCAGGGCCAAACCCTACAGTCTTACCTTCAACTTGGCGAAGAGACCTTCAACAGCAAAGGCCCCCCATGTCATGGAACTCCGCCGCCTGCATGTCTCCTGCAGGCTGCCAAATCATGCCAGATCACACATGCCCTCCGACCCTCTCAGGGGTGCTTCCATCTGATCCCGTCCACTCATCTGGAACTTCCCATGGCCACTAAGGAGCAGATCCTCTCTCATAAAGGCTTCAGTGTCCCCCTGCTTTACCATCCAGAGCAGCTCTGGGGACTCTGAGATTTTTCAAGGATGCTGTCTTTTATGGGGTGAAGTTGGATGCCTTTGCTCCCACAGGAGCTCTCCAGGCCCCTCTGCTGTCCACCTTGGCACTTCCTCAAGGACTTCCATCATGGAGAGCTCTGCCTGCCCCACTCACCCAGGCCAGAGCTCACCCAGCCTTACCATTATCTGCCTCTGTCCCCCTTCCAGACTTCCATCCCAGAGGGGACAGGGTCCATTCCCCCTCACCCAGGTGAGAGCTGTCCTATACCAGTCGCTTTCCACCTCTCTCCCTTCCAGACTTCCATCAGGACTGACCCCCTCTGGGGTTCCACTTCTACCCAGGAGAGAGAGCTCTTTTCCAGTGTTACATATATCACAACTGCTGCCAAATCATGCAGTGTCATGTGTGCTCTTGGAGCCTTTCAGGGGATCTTCCCAGCCTCATGGAACTCTGCTGGGCCATGAAGCCTCAGACAGTCCCTCATCCAGACTTCCATGACACCGGTTCTCCACTTTGTCTTGCACCTAGGGCTTTCAAACTTGTAGGGGAGATGGCCCTGGTCCCCCCATATCTGCACTTTTTGCTGCACACCTCAGTCTCACACCCCCACAGGGCCAGGCATCGATGAATGTGCATTGCTTCAAGCCTCCTTGCATGTGGCCTCTTGCCTCCTGGTTGGTGCTTCCACAGAATGGCATCTCACAGTACCTCATAAAGGCCAGGAGGCCAACCTGCCTGCCCCAGTGTGTGATGACATGGCTGCCCTATCTCCAATCCCATGGTGGCTGGGAGAATGGGATTGCAGACCTGGATTCCCGTGGTGGCCCTCAAGTGTCCCAGTTTAGGTCCTGTAACAAAATGGTCACCTTGGGTGGGGAATTGTTACAGCTATCAACGACTCTTACCTGGGATCAAAAAACAGATGGAGTCTTTCATTTTCATCCACAGACTGCCTCAGTACATATCCAACCATTATAGCCACTTTACTGGCTGCTTACATCTCACATGTCTGACTGTTATTAAAAAAGGCCAGTCTTAGGTGAAATGGAGCCCTAAACAAAGGAGTCCATGTACCCTTCCTACTGCACAGTAGTACCCTCTGCACTCCTCCCATGCCCCTTCCCTCCCTTAATTCTGGACACACACACTAGTCAGATAGATTACTTCTTTCTTGCTTTTTCATATGCTGTCTTACTTTTTACCTTTCCCCTATGCTTTTAACATACCATAACTGGTAAAGATCCTATGCATTAAGTCTGGAGGATACAGCAGAATTAAGTTGTAAAGCTAGGGTCTGCTAGGTACCCAGAACTCATTGGGTTCTGGATGCTCAGGGATCCTATTCATTGTTTACATCTTTTTAATTTAATGATGATCTGAATGAAAAATCATGAGTTAGTGGAAAATTTCAGTCCTTATTTTTTTCTTTCAAAGAAAATAAGTTGTTTCTAAAGCTTAATGATAAAAGATAAAAAAATAGTAGTTCCCAAGCAAACTGAGAAGACAAATATTAGGATATGAACATCCTATCTATGAATAGTACCTACCATCCTGTCCCTCCATAGGGAGATAGTTACATTCTGTGTTCCCTTCTGTGTTCCCTTAAGATGTTAGATTTGTGGATAGAACTAAAAGAGGAGATGTCCAGGGTATATATTCTGAAGCTGAGTCTCTAGAAGAAGAAATCAAAGCACATTGATAAAATCCATACAGAGACAGGCTCCACACAGAAGGAATCACAACCAAAAGCTCTACCAGATAACCGAGTGCTGTTAAATGATATTAAATCAGACCACCCCTGGCAGCCACATACTGAGTACAATGCTGATGTCTGACTTTGATGAAAGGTGAAAGAATAATGACTGACTTGTTACTTTTTGATAGACAACAACCCCTCTTGCATGCGCATTCAGTCATTTTCATCACAGACAATCCCAATACTCAATAGTTATGGTCATTTTATTAAACTTGCACTCCTCATATATCTAATTGTCTAACAGCCACTAGTTAGAATCAGCTAAATGCATACTACCTCTGCAAAGCAAAAATAATAACTTCTTAATTGTAAGAAATGACAACAGTGTCATTCACTTTCATCCATGATCAACACCTGTTCCTAGCAAATAAAGCCAACTTTATTGACTACATATACCCCAAATGCCAGAATCTAATAAAATAAAAATAATTACTGGCAACAGTAATTTATTTTAACCCTCCTACACATACACACACACACACACACACACACACACACACACACACACACACACACACACACACACACACACACACACACACACACACACACACACACGTGCACACAGATGAGTGACCATCAATCGCAACTATTATAGTAAATGTAACTTTTTACCTCAGGTGTTTGGCAACATCAAATGAATGAATAAATGGATAAAAACTGCCATACGAGAATTTATCTTCTTAGCTCACTGGTGTCTGGTTAGTGTACAATCACCACATAAGACTTGGCCTCTTATTTCAAGAATCAAGGCAAAAGCTAAAAATAATGGTGGAGAAAGGACCAAAATCAGGGACAGCTATTGCCTTTATGTACAGTACTTTGCTAGAATAACAGGCTTTGCATTCATGTGCTTTTTTTGGAAGGTTATTAAGTCTGAAACTCAAATACCTGCCATTATTATTTACTGATTGCAATCTTTATTGATTTTCCAGAAAAAAAAAGTATTTATTTATTCATTGACATTACCGGGAAAATCTAACTTGGTAGAAGCCCATTTTCAGCATAGGCCAGGAGAGAAAAGCACCAAAGTATTACAACAAGAGCAATAATTTTACAGTCTTTAAAAATAATACAAAAAGCAAATACAGTTTAAATAATTATAGCAAATTAGACATAATATGAAAACATTGGTTAAGAGTAGATACAATTATATGACAATGATTTAACAGTTAGGAAAACTGCAACCAGTTTAAATTGAAATTAAAGGTTACTTTAATATAAACAGGAACTGCAATGCAAAGTGAGAGAAAATCAGGCTTAAGGTATATTTAGAGAGAAAGCCAGGGGACAGAAAGTGATAGAAGAAAGGAAGTGAGTGAAGAAGGGAGAGTAAGGAGATGTAAGGTATGAATAGTTCACATTTAGAGATATAGTTTATCCAGTTGTTGAGTAAGAACAGACTAGCAAAAGAACAAAAGATGGCTAGTCAGCAGCTTGACTGCCAACCATAACATTCTAGTGCTCCATAAAGTAAATTCAAACAGTGCTTAAAACTTTACATTCAACTTTATTAAAATAAAAATTATCAAAATAAGTGCTTTAGTCCTGTATACCCACAGGAATTTTTCAGAATAACCTTGCTAACAGTCAGTGGTTTAAATACCCCCCATTGTGGTCACATGATCCTTAAGAAACCCTGGTCATGTGATCATTAAGAAACCTTTCCTTCTAGCATTTAAAGTGACAAACACCCAATATTTGTCAGTGCATTATTACTAAAGTGCATTGTTTTATAATAACACATTATAGAATATACTAAAGGGTTACTTGCTACAATTTTTGCACATTTGCTATATCATTCTTCAGGTTTTGATTTTTGTGATGCCTGAAGGTTAGTAAGGATGGGAGCACCATAAAGAAGTGTGGGGAGGAGATAAGTAGTAGCAAGTGCAGTTTTAGTTGTCAGTGCAAAATGGTTTGCTCTATAAAGCATCCCTATTATTTGATGAGTTTTTCTTTCGAAGTTTGCATATGTAGGTCAAATGTAAGATTATCATTCACTATCATTCCTAATAATTTTCAAAGAAAAGTTACTTCAATGGTCATACTACCATATTGTAAGGTTTGTTTTTTCATGGGAAATGGATTTGGAAAAAAAAGTAATAGATTTTTTTTAGGATTCAGCATGAGTTGTGAGTTACAAAGCCATGTTTCGGTTACTGTTACGGTTTCTTGAGTAACTTATTGGAGGTGTGCCACATTGTCAGAAGTGTAAATGAGTGTGGGGACATCTGTGTACTGTATTAGGGAGGCCTGTTGTACAGAAGTGTGGAGGGTGTTGGTGAAAATGCTAAAGAGGAGGGGACCAAGGATAAAGCCTTGTAGTACATTGGTGGTGACTGGGAGGTACAGACAGAGAGTGGAGTGCCATTTTATTGATACCTACTGGATAGATAGCTTTTGAACCACAGGAGGGTGGTCTGACAGAGCCCTAATGAGAACATTAAGTAAACGCTTGCTGTGACAGGCTGTGTCAAAGGTTTTACCCAAGTCTTGAAATAAGGGGGAGACTAGTTTTCCCTTATCTCTAGCTTTATGACAGCATCTATATTGGTTAGAACTGCAATGTTAGTACTATGTTGTTTGGAGGATAGGATAAGTTTGGAGAAGGGGATAAGATAGCTATAGGTTTAAAGTTAGTAATGTCTGTTGAATTACCTCCTTTGTGCAGAGAGATAATGTGTGACTTTTTCCCAGAGAAAGAAGGAATGTGTTATTCCTGTATTGACCTATTTATAAGGATTGAGACAGGGCAGACAATACTATCTGCTGTTATTTTAAGGTATTCACTTTGAAGGTCATCAGGTGACGCAGAGCATGATTTGAGTTTGAACTCCGAATTCCAGTAACAAAGAAATGGTTAGCGCTTTCGTTTGAACAAGTTTCAGACTTCATCAGAAAAATTGTTCTACATGCATTCACCTTAAATACCCTAACATTTATTTCTATTGGTTAAAAACAGTGTCAGCTGAACATAAAACTGTTGCCTCATGTAAACCAAAAACTGTCAGCACTACATTAAAAAGGCATGATGATTGACACTGTTGTTACTGGAATCATTAAATGCTTGGTGTTTTTACATTTTTCAACATGTGATTAATTTTATTTCAACATTTGAACATAGTTCCAGAAGTGCTTGGACTTCAGCCTTGTGTGTTTTCATATTAGTTTGGAAATTTTGTGTTTAATCAATTTGCATTTTCTGAAGGATATGAAATCTGAGAGTCAAATGTCTTTCATTATTTAGTATTTTCAATAATCACTGATCTGCCAGAAAACCACAAATTTTATGAGGAACAGATCAAATTTATGAGGCAAAATCTGGACAGTCTTCAAAATTCTGGACATTTAAGAGGTATGCTGCACTGATTTATTTTGCCAGACCATACATTTCCAAAAAAGACCAAAATATGATGCAATATGCTAGCCACCCAGTAGCGTGAACCTTGGATCTAGATGATTGTTACTGTTGAGGTGACACTCTGACCCCATGTGCAAAAATGGGAAAAAGGAGTTGTGGATGGATGGAGACAGTTCAGTACCTCTATGCCCCTATACATAGATTCATACATAAATACACACACACACACACACACACACACACACACACACACACACACACACACACACTTTAAATACCAACTTTCTTCCCACTTCCTGATAGTAGTAGCTAGAGTGCAATACACATACTCAGAAAAATATATTCCCATGCTTGACCTGCTCATTCCTCTTCTTGCATGTTAACCACTTTTTTCTTCCTTTCCCAGCTTGTCTGAACAGCTTGAACCAATAGGAAGGGCTTCTTGCTGCTTCATCTTGTAGCCTGGCATTTTGAAAACAGCCCACCAATCAGATAAAACATTTTTTTGTTTTGTTTCATTTTTACTCAGAGATCTGAGCATGCATGTGCCCTAAGTTCTTAGGAGCCCCAACAAAAAGCTAGAAAGCTAGAAAGATGAGAAGGTTAACTTTAATTTAAAAATCATAGAGACTTTCAGAATAAATTTCACAGAGTTGCTCTACTTTTAGCTGAGGAGGCTGTAATTCAGCAGCCAGTACCATGAACTACCCTGGTTCCTTTGCTATTAATTTCATTTCCAGTTATATCACATGAAAGTTGCAAGTGATTTAAAGAAAACACTATTTTAGTGTATTGTTTCATTATTATCATTTTTAGTGTCATTATTTGCTCAGTTTCTATATATAACCTCATCCATGAAATGATGGTATGGTAAACATTAGGCTGTGCTTTTCATATAAGTGCAAAGCTTTCTGGGTAAGCAAAACTCCTTAGTTCCTCATATGAGAAGCCTCTTACTAAACAGTGGTTTCAGTACTTCATCATTGTATGTTGCTTTTCAGTATAAGATATTCCACCTACAAAACATAGTTGATAAATTTAGCTTGGAAGTAAGCAATTGCTTTTGATACATTTAACATGAAAATTAAGTAGTCTGTGCATTAATTTAAGTAGTAAGGTATTGTGGGTTGAGTCTTTCATGATGTCATGGTAGAGGTTTTCAGCTCTGAGAAATTTTTAGGAGGTGCCCTAATCAACAAAATGAAATACAACAGCAGCACTCTACTTTGCATTAAAATCTATATAATTTGCTACTGTATATGGTAAGGCAGTTGTATCCACCTCCAAAGGTGTTACTTTTACTTGCTAAATAAAATAACCAATGCTCTTTAATTAATTCAATGGCTACAGTGCACCAAATCTGTAGGTGTTCTGATGCTATGTGGTCTTTACACAGTCTTGTATATAATTCAGTGTTCCTCATGTCATCCTTTTCTCTACACTGTGCCATGGCATAGACGACTGTGTGGCAGTAACAGCCAGGCCTAGGGTTTCCTTCCACCTGCAGCAGCATTGACACAGGATGATATAAGATGGCAACTGTGATACATAGCAGTGGTGCAGACAGACAACAACATATTGTACTCAGGGTCTCCACATTGCTCCAAGCCAAGGTAAAACAGATAGGCAGCCATTGTGCTTTTAAAGCTTCTTTATGACAGGCATAGCATGTCTGTGGCTGCTCCAACCATTAAAAAGCCAGTGATCCACAATGTGAGAAACTGTAACATAGGTAAGATACATAAGGAACATATTAGCAAGGGTTCCTCCAGTCCATGCTGTTGGTCATTGCAGTAATCCATGATGCAGTTCAAAATATAAAGTTTGAATGTGTTTGCTGAGTCCACTACTGCCAAGAGGATAAAAGACCAACAAGTCCTGCACCAGAACTAGACAATGAGTTACAGAATTAGAGATAGTGAAGCAGACAACCAGACATACTTACTCTTATAGCAGATGAAGGTATCCCATTGTTAATATAGGTACAGCAAATAGTAACAGAAGAAATCCATGCAGTTCACAAAAATGTTGCATAAAAGCCATATAATGATCTTATAATGTAGCTGTCAGGAAGGTTGTCACATTCACTGAGAACAGCAGTCTCAAAATGGAAGATGGATTACAAGGTACTAAGCACTCATGTTATCAGAAGATGGAATCAACAGTGTCCTAATGCTTATTTGTCCTTCCAACCTTTCCACATACTGTACACAGCATTTCCAACTGGGTGGCTATATACCAGCAAATACCTATATTACTATGTTTAAGGGCTGTCTGTCCAGCATCACATAGTTGCCAATATGGTATGTTAATGCCTGCTAGCCATCAAGGTCATCTAGCACTTGAAACATCACTGTTTTATTCAGTGCTATGTACAATTGGCTAGAATATGATCTCTTTCTCTATAGCAGAGTGTGCAGTTCAGGTGGGGATATTATTTCTTGTGTGTCATGGGTGATGTCAGTGGCTGCCCATTATGCATTGAAAGATGGGTCACAACTTCCTGGTAGCAGATCCAACAGGTGTGATAGCACACCTGTACTGCCAAGGTGACAAAGGAAACAATGAAATGTTGCCCATGTTTCTGCTGGCACAGATGGACATAATGATTCCTATCTACTGTCACACTATGTGATGCTTCTGCTGTGTGATATGTCTTTATACATTATTATATATGTAGATATCTAGGGCTGATGGCAGTTTAACATTTGTACATCTTACAGTCTACTCTATGTGATGACCTGGGTGTACATACAATTGTGCCTATACATGCTGGTGTTTGATATTCCCCGGGATTCATGAAGCTTGTGCCAGGTGCAGGCATAACATTGGTGTTCCAACACCAAATATGGCCGGCGAGCGATCCAGGTATGAGCTGTTTCCACGTGCACTACCTGCATACACTATGCCAGCACAGCTCCCGGCCCCTGTATGCTAATTACCCCATTTGCAGCAGTGTAGCATGCAAATGAAGGTATTTCGTGATCCAGGAAGATGTGCAGGCGTAGTGTAAGCATACAGAAATGTAAACAGTAAAAAACGGTTTACATTATTGCAAACATAAAATCAGAGCCATGACAGCTGGCCAAACACACGTATTATATTGTTAATATATACCAATGGCTAAATATATAGCCATTGGCATAAAAAATGTACAAAATATAAAAATAACATTTAATTTTTTTTGCACTATCACGAAGTTTAAGCATAGGGCAGCAGCGCACAAATCGGGATTGCAAGGAAAATAGAAAACTATAGAAAAAACTGTAATGCAACACATATCATGATTTCTCCATAATAATCAATGGCAGGCATATTACACCACACTGTGGTGCAAGGGTTGCTAAGGGGCTGTGTCAGTGTTATGCGCGGTATCTAGGAATTAGTAGGCAATTCCATGCAAATGAGAGGAGTTATAGTGAATCACAGATTCCCCGCTGGTGTAAGGATGTACCTCACAGTGTAGCATTATAACACCGAGGTGTGCCCATGAGATAAAGATGACATCAAGAGAGGGGTGAGTCACCTTTGTTGTAAGCACATTGGAGCATTGCTAATCTGGTTTGCCCATAGCTAAGCAAAGCTGCAGGAAAGGGATGTGTTGAACTGGGTTTAGCTTTGCTTAGTTGGGAACACACAAGGTAACTGAGTATGCATGTGAACAGAGATTAAAATGCACCTAAACTCGGTAAATGGGTTTGCACAGCGCTCAGTGGAGCTGAAAAAGGAAGGATATAGGAAAAAATAAGGAAATGCTGCAGCAGGGAAATTGGAGTACAAATGACTAATTAACACCTAGGAACCTACAGTGGGCCATTGACAACAGCTAACAAGGCTACCTGCAGAACAGGAAAGAGGAGGGGCTGTACTGCAAAGAAAACAGTAAAGTGTCACAGCAGAACAAAGCAGAATTGCATTATATCAACTCCAAAACACATTTTGCAACACATGACTGGGTAGGGAAAGTACAAAACAGGAAAGTTGGCAGGTGGATGCATGCCTGACAATGGGAGGGGATCCAGGTTTAAAAGTGAATTAAAGGGCAACAGATTAATCAAGGCAGGCAAGCATAACTCCACACTACAGGCCCCACACTTGCAGTACACACTGTAAAACCCATAATTAAGATACCCTGCAGCTGGAATTGCTTATACACAGCCAATGACATCAGCAGCATCCATAGCACAATAGTATAAAGTGTGAAAGCACCTCACACACACTTTTGTATTCCCATACACTCTGCACCATTGGTGTATACATACGGGGAACTTTTAATATGTACAGGTTAGGGGCTGCTATAGCTTTGATCCACCAGCATGTGTTGGAGACTGAAGGTGGCATGGAGGATGATGCTGACAACCACCTGAGGCACCAGAGGAGAAGAGTGTTCAGTCCCAGGGTAACATACCAGGGGCTACATGATCTGGAGATAGTAGAGCACTACAAGATGGACAGGGACACCCTACAGCAACTTGTGAAGCTGTGCCGGCCATGCCTCAGAGCCAGAACAAACAGAGGGGAACCCATCCCAGTGGATACGAAGGTATGTGTAATCCTGAGAATACTAGCCAAAGGTACCTTTCAAAGGCCAACTGGGGATATCATGGGGATCTCACAGGCATCAGCATCCAGGGTAATTCACCAGTTCCTGGATACCATGTTACCACATGTCAATGAGCACATATATTCCCCTGAATTTAGGAGGAGTTGGCCAGCAATATGTGTCTCTTCCACCATGTGGCAGAATACCCAGAGGTACTGGGTGCAATAGACTGCATGCACATACACATCAAGTCACCACCTGGTGAGCAGGGTAGGCACTACATAAACCGCAAGGGATACCCCTCCATCAACTGCCAGGTCATGTGCAATGCCCAGGGCATTATCATGGATGTGTGCTGGCAGCTGTGGAAGCTATCACAACTCCCACATCTGGCATGCCTCACAGCTGTATCAGGTATTTGCCAGGGGGAACATCCCATATGGCCACCTGGTGGGGGATGCTGGCTATGTACTGGAACTGTGGATGATGACTCCCATCAGAAATGCACACACACCATTGCAAGAACGCCATAATGAGGCACTCGCACAAACCAGAATCATCACAGAGTGTGTGTTTGGGATGCTTAAATCACAGTTCTGTTGCTTGGACATATCTGGTGGAGCCTTGCAGTACTCTCCAGGCACATGTGCCCGCATCTTCATAGTATGTGCCATGCTACACAATATAATCCTGTGGAAACAGCTGCAGCAGGGGCAGAATGGTGAAGGCCCTCGCAACCCACCACCATTGCCAAGGGCCCCACAGGCACAGAGGTACTCAGACCATGAACACCCTGAGCCAGCCCCAGTAGGCAGATGGAGGTGTGCCCAGTATGCCCATGCCTTGGCAAGGAGGGAACGTATAGCACACACACTGACAGTGTAGGTACCTAGGGACTGACACCTTTCTCCACCTGCACACACAGTAAAAATGGATGGCACACACACAAGACAACCTGTAAATTGTCATGTATAGGCAGTCTACTGTATGCATTCAACATAGGCAGCCCTCAACTATTGCACACACAACTGCTATTGGCACAAGGTAAGTCAACACCTGAACAGTAAATCAAGCTATCAGCATGTGCTGATACTGTATGTATAGGTTCATAGGTTCATAGGTAGGTAATTAGCTAACTGCCCGAGGGCATTCATAAGCCTAGCCAAAATGTGTCAGCTTTTGCCACCCCATTGATTAATTAACTGTCCCTCTGTGGAGCAGAACCAATGGCGGGATCCCTGGGGTGTATCTACTGTTCCCCATCCACTCTTCAAGGTTTCTCTTGAAGAGTGTTAGTGAGGGGCTCTGTATAATGTAATTAGGGATGCTGTTCCAAAGCATGGGGAGTTTCTGTGACAGGAATCTGTCCATCCAGCATGTTCTAGTTATTGTTGTGGCAAGGTTTAGCTCACTACAGCATGTGGCTCACTGTGACAGATTCCCATAGGTGGAGCATATCCATTAAGCTTGAGTTGGACATGGCTTTGTAGGCTAGCAGAGATCATCTCTGAGTAAATGAGATGCCACTGAGTAAAGCAGGAGTTTATTCAGTCTGGCTGCATAGGACATATGTTTGAGGCCAGTAATCCTCTTGGCGAGGTACGTTTGTGGTCCTTCCAGCTGTCGGAAGTGTTCTGAGGTACATCCCAAATGGGTTATTATACTCTATGATGGGACTGATGAGTGACGAGTAAAGGGCACTTTAACCTCAGTATGTCTAGATGCGAACCCTTTAGTAATCAGATGGCCTACATAGAAGGATGTCCTAACTACTTTGGAGATATGATTGTCAAAGTAGAGAACACTATCTACCTTAGTCTCCAGATCCCCTATTACCTTGTCTGTATTAAGGTGGCTGCCACTTATGTGTTAACATGTGGGTGTTTAGTTTTTCCCAAATGGAATGACCATGCAGTTTGTGGCACTTAGCTTGAGACCTTGACTTTGACACCCTGTGTCAGTCTCTGTGAGGCCCTTTCAAGGATGTCTGTGTCAGCTGGACTGTCACTTATGGCTCCCAGTTTGCAGCCATTCCCAAACATGGTCTGCCATAGTCCACCTGTGTTTGCCTGTACCTCTGAGAAGTATATGTCAAACAGTAGGGATCCCAGGACTGAGTCCTGTGGGACACCAGTTGTGACTGGTTAAGAGTTGGACCTGGAGGCTGCTAGTCTTACCATGTGGGTCCTGTGTGTAAGCCTGTTGGCAACCCATCCTGTGATGTATGGGTTTATGTACAGGCTGGTGAGTTTATCAATAATACCTGAGTGGGGAATGGTGTCAAAAGCCTTGGTGAGGTCCAGGTAGTATGTGTGAACCAACTCTCCCCTCATCTAATGCCTTGGTGACTGTCTGTAAGATGTCAAACAGGTTCAGTAGGCATGATCTGCACTCAACCAAGCTGACCTAGGTTGGGTCAAGTGTTTGGAGGTTACCAATGTCTTGCTCCATAGCTTTCCAGACCAGGCTAGTCAGGCTTATGAGGTGGTAGTTACCATGGTCAGTTGTGTTTCCACCTTGGTGGAGTGGAATAACCGTTGCTAAGCGCCATTGTATGGGCATGTAGCCTGTGAAGAGGCTGAGGTTGAAAAGCTTAATTAGATGGGGGGGTTAGTTCATCTTGTGGTGTTTGCAAAATGCAGTCTGGGACACCATCTGCCTCCACTGATGGTGTATTTTGCCATTTGAGAGGGCTATTTCCACCTGTGTGTCTCTGATGTCTGGGATACTGTACTTTTTGGGTATTGTAGTGGGCTCTTTAGGGAGTGAAGTTTGCACTGAATGTATCTGCAAGAATGTTGGAGATATCAGTAGGTTCAGTATATTTTGTGCTATATTGCACCGGCACAGTGCAAATCTGTGTGTTACCACTTAGATCCTTGACATAGCCAAAGAAGGCTTTGTGGTGATCTTTCGAATCCTTGCCTATTTTCCTGTTGAAGTTAGCCTCGGATGGTTTCATGAGGGACCTAAGTTTCTTACTAATACTGGTCACAGATGTCTGTCCTTCTTGGGATTTGCTGTTTTTCTGGACTACTGTCCTACTTCTTTTGTATAGCCTGTTTATTGCAGGGGTCTACCAGACTGGTGTCCTTGTCTTGGAGGAGTGAGTCTTGGTTTACCAATGATAGCACGATCCATACATCCTTGTAGGTGCTTAAAGAGTGCATTTGTAAATCTTTCTGTATCTTGAGCAGTGTTTTCCCTTAGCGTGGAGGCTGTGAAACCTCCCACCTCTGTCTGCAGTAGTGTGAAGTTAGCTGTAGGAAAGGCTTTTACTGTGGTTTCCTTGGGTGGGGGAGATGGTTGGGTGTGGAAGTCATCAGTGAATAGTTCATGGTCAGATCTAACCAGTGACCGGTTTACCTCTGCTGTGGTGCACCTGTCACCCATGTTGGTGATTACCACTTCTAGTATATTTCCATCTCTGGTTAGGGAGTTTACCATCTGATACAGGGCATTTGAGGTGATAAATTCCAGGAAGCGCTGGGCCTGGAAGTGAGTACTCGAGTAAGTTTCCCAGTTAATGGCAGGGTATTTGAAATCGACCAATACCAGTGTGTTCGGTAGGACTGTCATGTTTTCCACTGTCTCCAGGTAGGTGGAGTGGTGGTCCTGGGTCATGGAGGGTGATCTGTAGCAGGCCAGTTGTGGCTGATGTTAGCAGCACATGGATGATCTCAGAGGTATCATGCTGCCCCACTAACCTGGAAGTGTAGGTATCCCTGATGAATATGGATACACCCCCTCCATGTCTGTGTCAGTCCATGTTCTGTGGCCAAAATGTGTGGTATGGGTTGTAGTCCGGTAGTGCTGGTGTGCTCTCAGTAGCCTTAAAACAAGTTTCAGTTACTGCACAGATGTTGACGTTGTCCATACTGCGGGGTGCTGTGAGTGCGTGCATTTTGTGATTACAACTCCTGGTGTCTAGTAGCATAACCCTCATTGATTTTGCTATTGTGCTGTTTACGGAGGTGGGATTCACCTTTGAGCCTTGCCTAAAAAAGGCACCATGGGGGTGCTAAGAGCCTTGGCCAGTATTCAAAAGCCTAAGGCTGACACATGCAAGCTGGTATGGTATTGTTGCAAGCCTTAAACTGATACAAGTCTTCTAGCTTCCAAGATAGGCTTTTGGAGTGATTAAGTATCAGTGTTCTGTATTTTCTTGCTGTACTTAACTGTTTTCTGACTACATGGTGATTTCTCACTGTATATTGTGATCTGAAAGATCTGTTTATTCACATATTATTTCTGTGATGGCCTGCACTTTAGAGTTCACAGCCCAAGGGCATTTAGAAGCATAGCTACAGTGTGTTGGCTTTCTCTGCACCATTGATGAAGTAACTGAGCCTCTGTCAAGCATAGCCAATGAAGTGATTCCAGGCAGAGTTGCTGGAAGCTGTTGAAGACTGGGGTGGTGGAGGGTGATAGCAGCACTTAGTGATCTAAAGAAGGTATGTTAACATTAAAAATCAACACCATTCAATTTCCCCAACAGGTCTTACAGCTATAAAACTGGAGGGGCTCCACCTCCCCCTGGCTGTATGGTTCTTAATTCATCATAGAAGGGATGGTTGTTGTGTATGTGAAGATTGGGGGTGGGGGAGGAATGATGGGTAATGAATTCATGCATCAAGGAGAGCCTAGGTCGGATGTTGCACACAATAGTCATGGAACTTACCACTAAGCTATATACATGTTTCATGGGTTTTGCACTACACCTTTTACTATAGGCATTCCACAGTACTGACCACAAATGGGACAGTCACTTTGTGCACATATGTACAGTACATTGTAATGTACTATAGTTTGTGAATCAACATATACAAGTCTACATATGTATAACTGTTAAAAATTAATACTAAATATATATATATATATATATATATATATATATATATATATATATATATAGGTATATATATATATATATATATATATATATATATATATATATATATATGTATATGTCAGTGATGTCTGCACATATATATAAATATATATATATATATATATATATATATATATATATATATATATGTATATATATATATATATATATATATACAGTTACATCTATAGCCATATATATATATATATATATATATATATATATATATATATATATATATATATATATATATACATCTATAAACACACTTCATGACAAAGAAACAATCCAAAGGAATTGAAGTATACACAAAACACATGCAGCTCTGGTATTATAACTATTAATATTAACTTAATTCATCATAGAAGGGATGGTTGTTGTGTATGTGAAGATTGGGGTGGGGGAGGAATGATGGGTAATGAATTCATGCATCAAGGAGAGCCTAGGTCGGATGTTCAATAAGTGAACCGGAGGGGTATACATGGAGTATGGAGACAATAAAAAGGGACACAAAATAAGGACCATTTGCATCCATAATACACCCTGTCACATCACATTGCAACACATAATTCCACAAACATATGAACATTAACATGTATCATACATATGTACACCAGCTGACTGCCAGATTTGTTTTCAGTAGTGAGGAATGCCCGTAGTAAAATGTATATTCTAAACACCATAACATTTGTACATATTGCAGATGCCTTAGTGGCAAATGACTGTAATGATGTTCATGGTCCCGGGTTCAATACCTACAAGGGCTGTTAATTTATTTTGAGGGCCAGAATAAGGGCTGTTGGATGCAGGTTGATTAAGGCACTTTTAAGCAGTTTTAAGCAGTTTTGCGTAAGTTTGCACAACAGAAAAGCACACGGTTAAATGGATAAGCACTTCACAGGAGCTCATGGTTCTGGTGGATACGTGAATATATACCCAGAAAAGGATACAGACCTGCTGACACTTGCATCATCTGTAATCAACTATCAGTCTGTGATGTGCTCCTCAGATGAGGATTGCTGCTAAATGTAGCTACTATGTTTCTATAATAGCCAGTGTTGTCACGTCCATAACACAAATATTTACTTGTAAGCATCACTGTCTAAAACATCTTCATAAGCAATAAGCAAACTAAATACAGTACTTGGTACTTGTAGTACTGAATGCTCATACAGGCATGTCCACTAGTCAGCTACTGGTGTTTACTAATGTCAGCTTTGTGTATGTGGTCATCCTGGAGGAATATAATCTCTATGTCATGTACACTGCCAAACTCACCAAACACCACACCCCACACATTGTCTGGGATGCAGCTACAGAGGTAAGGTGGAAGGCAGTCCATTCTACAGCCATGACTGGACTGGACAGTCATGAGGTGTAGGTTAACACATGCATCTCATCACCACAACCAACACATACCCTTACCAGAACACAGTAAGGACACCCACACATACCACCAGAAATCACACACATTCACAGAGGCTTCTAAGTATCTGGCCAAGCAAGAGACCTGCCAAGCTGGAATAGACAGACAACAAAATACAAAAACTGTATGACATAGTTCCCAAATGGTGCCACACCTCAGAACACGTGGACAGAAACATGCCCAACAGTACTCATTTGTGAATGCAAACTCTAGCACTATGTTTAATACCAAGCTATATGAGGGCAAACATACTGTCAGCTGCCTGTCTGCCATGATTAGCCACATACCCATACACTCAGACCACCTTTTGAACTATACACATGGCTCTGGCATATTCCATTTTGTTGTGCAGGACCTGTGATGCAGTAGCCTGGACTGCATTGCCAGAATGATACTGCAGTACAGGGACAAAAGGACTGTATTCCACAATTGTCTAATGTACTGGTGTAATTCAAAGGGTATCCAGTATCTCTCTGCCTGAGATAACATGGTCCACAGACCATGATGCTTTGCCAGACAGGGCCTGCACCTGTCACCCCTGGGAATCTGGATACTGGCTAGGACTCATGCTTCCCCTATAGTGCCTTCATCATGCAAAGTTCAATTGAAAGTCCACTGATGTAACAGGGACAGCCAAGCAATAAACTGCGGGTATCGCTACTCAATGATACATTTTAGAAATTCAATATGGACTCACTTATGTCAATCCTTAACATGGAGAACATATGTGTGCAGTGACTGAGATATGGTTCAATGCTCCAGAGAGCACCCCTGCATGACCATGTTATAACACATACCTCACCTCTTGGCCATTATCCTTTATTGGAACACACAGGCCACAGGTGTGTCCATATTCATGAAAGATATGTACACCCCCATGCTAGTTGCACTTGCATAACTTCAGATGCATTATGCTGAGCAGCTACCTTTGTGCCAAAGTGGAATCCAAATTGCACCTTGCGACAGATCACCCACCATGCCTCAGAATTCCCAACTGTCATATTGTGATGTAATGGGGAATATTAGGTTTGAGGCAGTAAATCATAATAATGGCTACTCTCAGCTATCAAATTATGAACTGGGAATACTCCTCATGTACCAACACTTGTGCTCAATGCATGTTGGATTTCATTAACCTCAATGACCTGGATCACCATAGTCACCAGGGCTAACAGTATGCTACACATAGTCAGTCTCCAAAGCCAATGTTATGCTTCTTAAGAGCAAAGTGGTGACTGTCATGGCACCCATGCAGATGAACAATGCATGTGCAAATGCTGAATCCTACACAAATGCACTTTAAGCACTCACATAAGTGCAGTGATTGTGCCATTGAAACAGAACCAAGATTCAGCCAAACACAAACAGGAAGGCAAACTGGTGGTACTCTGCCTTATACTGTACCACAGAAGGTAGTAACTGTTGCAAGAGTGAACACACGTGAGTGGAGGGGATACCTGGTCAACCTCAGTAAGATGCAGATACACCATATAACACCACACAAAGCTACTGTGAAATTAATCAGCCACATATTATGAGGCCAAACACAGAGCATTCTATAGCTGTGTCATGAATTGTAATGGCAACAACAAGACCTGCTGTGCTTCACAGCACTATGGCATGAGAAGTACTGCACCTACAGAAATAGCACTTGTTCATCCCGATATTGTCTTGGATAACCTAAACCCACTCTCACCTCACCCCAACAGGTACTCATATTTATATATCCATGTACACTACAGAGCCCCTGTAATAACAACTATGCAGGTACAAGCTGCACTCTCTAAAGCCATACATACAGCTTGCATGGGACCTGTCAACATCCCAGGGTGCATTTTACACAAATGTCAGAACAGTTTGCTCTCCACATACACATCATGTTCAATCATAGCTTCATGTCAGGCTGTGTACACACTGAATGGTGCACAGCAACAGTTATCACACCCCACAAAGGGAGAGACACCACTGATAATGGGAAATAGTGCACTACTACCCTGCTGAGTCTAGTCTGTAAGGCCATGAACCTTGATCAACTTATTTGATGTAGTCAGTACAGATGTAGATGACAGTAAGGTTGATTCACACTGCATATCATGACCTTGCCAGATCTTAGGACACCATCACCCATACTGTGTTCCAGCTACACTCAGTAAACTAGGTGTATATTCCTATGTCACAGGAGTGGTTGGCAACTGGACTGCTGGCAGAACCAACACTACAGAAGGTGTCTGACTAATACATGCACATCAAACCAGTGCCAGCTACAGTAATACAGGGTTCATTCCTGGTACTCCCCCTCTTTGTTATCTATACTACACAGACTAACACAGAAGGTATCAGCCTATTGATGTTTGCAAATGACTATGAACTAGGAGCAATAGTTGACTCATTGTGTGCTGCGTTCAACATACAGAAGGGCCTTAGTGTGTCAGATGTGTGGTGTGTGACGTATGGCCACAATCTGACAGCTAAGTATTGCATTTTCATCCCCTATGTTAAAAACCCTGTACCCATGAACTACCACCTAGGCAGCGGTCAACATAATGGAAACTGTGTGTGTATGGGATGCAACTGGACAGTAGTCTTTCCTTTGATAGTCACTTCACCACACCAGTCCAGTAGTCATAAGTGGCACTCCTAATCATGACAGGGTGCCATCCATGAATACAGAGATCATTGTTCAGCCATACTCAACACTCAAGTGACCCATAATAGATCACATATTTCCTTTAAGGGTTATTGGCCATGTTCAGATGGCCTATACCAGCCTTGCCAAACCCTAGCTCCACTATGCAGCATGATGCCTACCCTGAATAAAGCCATGTTCAGCCCAGAGATGTTGGACATGCTACACTTACACATCCTGATTTCAAATAAACAGATACTTGGTGGGCATCCACCTTTCTAGTACAAGGATCATAACATGCCTGACAGATCCCTGTCCCATAAACTTTACATACTCCTGCCATACTATGCATCCCTGTCCAGCAAAGCTGCACATTGCCCCACTTTCAGACATGGTGTGATGACCACATGGCAAATATATCAGTAACCCTGTGAATCAGTTCTGTGGCACTGCTTGAACTGGCCACTTAAAGTTACCTGTCTGTTGGCTATAGCTAGGTAACCTTTCAGCCTAGGCTCATAAATGGCCCATGGCATATAGCCTACTAGTTCACTATAACTACACATGCTATAATTGATATCCAACCCTGCAAATACCATCAAGCTAGCCATTGTCCCATGTGTTTCACATGTGCAACACAGGTAATGCATGGCAAGATACTATACTGCTGTACAGTGCCATGTATATATATATATATATATATATATATATATATATATATATATATATATATATATATATATATATATATATATATATATATATATATATATATATATGGTAAAATGCATACATGTAAAACTTTCCGTGAGCAAGTCTGCAGGGTCGCAGGTCATGTCCCTTAGGGCTGTGTATGACTATATATGTAACATATACACAGCATTAAGGTCTCTTGCATTAATGTGAACACATCCAGGCATGTGCTGATAGGTAAAAACACCAGTACAGGCAAACAGACAGGCCCACATCAAGACAACATCCACATGGAGTATGAGCAATATCATCACTTGACACACGCATATATGGTGATAACATCAAATCCCCAGTAACTGTCAAATGTGTGTGAGTTAAACATGTCAGTGGTGTTAGTGTCATGCAGATTTGCAAAGACATATTTGTAATCATAATAAATGTGATGCACATGTATGTGCAGCTGTACTTCTGTACTTTTCTGTGAGTTACTGTGACCTGTCTCCATCATTATGTCTTCCAGGTATGCAGTATGCCAGGCTGCCACCATACACCCACTTGGAGGATGAGGTCCTCATTCCATACCTCCTTGACAACCATGAAACACTCTTCAGCCATGTGCCACAGGATGCACGGCAATGGGATGCCCAGTGGGAAGAACTTCACAGGAGGGTAAATGATGTTGGCAGCCACAATCACACCTATCAACAGGTGCGCCGACACTGCACCAGCCTCATTATATGGGTGAAACAGTGTGCCAATGCAATCGCCAGGGAACAAGCTGCAACAGGTGGGGGGGGGGTCACTCAACCAGGCCCCACTCACACATACCAAGGAGCTACTGGCCAACCTGGGGACACCT
The DNA here is from genome assembly GCF_019279795.1 of Protopterus annectens. Classification (NCBI taxonomy): domain Eukaryota; kingdom Metazoa; phylum Chordata; order Ceratodontiformes; family Protopteridae; genus Protopterus; species Protopterus annectens. The sequence continues at coordinate 1,967,464,340 of NC_056731.1, forward strand.
GCAGAACTCCATCCACAAGCTTTAGCTGGTATTGTGAAGGTGGGTGTCTCACAACCACTGAGCCAGGAGTTGCCTGGTAAGTCACTACTGCACATATAACACAACTGTATTTTATATAGTTACATTTGTTACTGTACAATATTTAACATAACATCATACGCAAGGGATGTATGCACACATGCCACATACTGTACTTTGCTACTCTATGTATGCACAGATGTGCATACCCCATAGTATAGTCTATTGTACTGGCTTATGTGCTAACATGCACAATGCACCCTGTAGCTATCACACAGTTGTGGGTAACGATCTTACTGCTGTGACACTCCCATTTAGGTACCTCTGGTGTTTCGCAGCGACAGCAGCTTGTTGCAGGTGGGATTGTTATTATTTATCAGGCTTGATAATGCACAGATCATGCTATCACACAGGTGTGGATAATGATCTTACTGCTGTGACACTCCTATTTAGGTACCTCTGGTGTTTTGCAGCATCATCAGCTTGTTGCAGGTGAGATTGTTATTATTTATCAGGCTTGATAATGCATAGATCATATTAATTGCACGCTATCTGCCATGTGGCCAATTAACACACGTACACATAATGTATGGTGGTCCTGTTAATATATACAGGTCAGACCTGCAATGCATCACATTGGTTATCCATGTGGAATAATTAAAGACTATATGAAACACCTGCACTAAACCTTACAAACTGTCATTGCCAGATGTGTGGACAGCTGTAAATACAATGGTGGAGGTGTGGTTCACTGTAGGGACATGTACTACAGATCAGCATTACACATGTGGGGAATACAAACAGTACTATACAGAGAGCATATGTGTACACACACTCTAAATGTTTTGGAGCTGGAGTATGACCAGCCCACAGGATTCCCCCATGTGGATTATACCCTTGCTATGAATGTCACACAGTGTCATGTGCTATCTGACATGTCCATGACATTTTGTGGGCTGACTGCAACACTGGTTAATTATCCTGCAAAACATGATATCTCACATCCCAAACATACCGTCCTTTGTCTGCATAACCCTGTCCTCAGTGGAGCACATAACATCTACGGGTGTATGTCATATGGGACAATACTGCCATGTGAAATAGATGCCAATCACAACCACTGGACAAACCATAGTTACACATGGCCATGGAGGATGGCCAAAGACAGGAAGCAACACACACAGTAGACGGAATGTACATGTGTGTAAATCCTGTTGTACATTGGCTCAACACAATACAACTATGGCCTTTGTGTAATGGTGATATTGCAGATGTGGCACACTAAACATCATATAGGCCTGTGCACAGCTTGTGTAGGTACGACATCAAACCACCACATAACATGTCTTGAACATCTTGAGTGTGTCACAACATGAAAGCTTTCACCTATACAGTATCCAAATACATACATGTGTTGCACAACATACACATACAACTACATCAGGCCACAGATACAGTACATTCACCTTGCTTGTGTCAGACATCACTGTCATGCTTGCTCCTCATGTGTGTGAGGTACACAGATGGCATGTCAGACATGGAGTACTGCTAAGTTAGCCACGTCTGGGCATAGTTACCAGGCATCAGCAATATGGTTGCAGATTTTTTTTTTATTTAAATTTAAAAAAAATAAATAAATAAATAAGTTAGCCATATCTGGGCATAGTTGCCAGGCATCAGCAATACGGTTGCAGATGTGCAGGGGTTCATCTGTATACCCTTCAGTGACCTGTGTCACACATTCCACATTAGGGTTTAGTGTTTACACACCTCAGTGACGTGGGTCACATTCCACATTAGATATGTATTGTATCTGAACACAGTCATGGATATGAACTGTGTCTGTAACTCACACTGTATAGCAATAGTGAAGTCACATGATGCCCTGCAATGGCTATGCACATCAGCTCAATGTGCAGTATGTCACTGTATATCTGTAGGGTGGACTGACAACATTGCATCAGCTGAAGGTCCATGTTAGTATAACACGTCCCTGCATTGGGGCACCATTACCTCACTGTGTATTTGAAAGGACACCATTGTGTTAAACATGTATGTATGTCATTCAACATGTCAGCAGAAGACATGTCATACTACATGTGATTGGCAAGGTCATATGCCACACATCAGGCTGGTGTACTGTTAACCTGTGCTGGTCTGTGGCACCATTACAAGGTAGGGACAGCCATGTCAAACATGTGTGTACAGCCACATACACATTGTCTGTAGACTCAGCTCAGGGGCAAGCAGAATAATGTTGAACAGACATGCACTGCTTTGGGGGGGATATGCAAGCTAGGACTCAGGCAAACATAATATTCACTCAACATACCCTTCTGCTCATGTCCTCCTCACACAAAGAGGCATTGGCCAACACAAAGCATCAGTGACAGATGTACACAGGTCAGCGATGGTCTATTAAAATGTGAGGTATGTTGCACAAAACATGGCATTGTGGTGAAATGGTGCATAGTGCATGCATTGTGCTGCAGGCTTGGGGCATAACCTACTAACACAAACGGTGCAACACAAGGATGCATGCTAACTATTACTATAATTGTGTAAGGTACATGCCTTCTGATATAACACATGCATGCTGTTGTGTGCAACTCAGGGATGTATAATAACTACAACTATAATTTTCTAAGGTGAATGCCTTCTGCCATATCACATGCATGCCTGCTGTTGGGTGCCATATCATGTGTCTGTGTCTGTCTGTGTGTCTGTGTGTATGTACTGTGTATAACTTGTAATGCACAGTTCTTGTCTGCCCCTCACAGGTGTTGATGTAGGTGTGTTGCCCTCCTGTGGTCCATCTGATGTTAGTGTCCCCACAGACACTAGCAGTGATGATGAAAGTATGATTGAGGCACAGGCAGGGTTGTCAGGGGCTGAATCTGTGCCATTGGTTGCCATTCCACCTGTATCCCCCTCATCCCCACACACAGTTCTCATGCCTACACATACCCCATCACCAGTGGCCATAGTGGAAGGACAGTTGGCGGGTGATAGCATGGAACAGGAAAGTGTGGAGACTATGGAAGGTGTGCCTGCACACCATGATCCTAGCCAACTGACTCATGGTGTCCCACACAAGCATGTGCCCAGAGCTGCTCGTAGGAGGACTTCTGGCCAACATGCCCCTCCAAGACATAGTACATCAGCTGGTGTCACCAGACACATGGTTCAGGCTGTAATGGAGGCACAGGCATGTGCTGAATAGCACAACAGAGAAGGTCTGTGGCTTCAGAGGGCTGCTGTCCATTCTTTAACTGACAACATCCAGGCAATTGCAAATGCTCGCCATCATCTTGCAGGAGTTTTGAATAGACGATTGGGTGACATGGTGGGAGTCCTTGACCATGGCATGTCAATCCTCGAGTGTGGGATGTCTGTGCTGGAACATCTGGTGGGAGTGAGGTGTCAGGCACGTGGACATAGACCAGCTCCATCACCTGTTGAAGGTCTATGTGAACATGCTACTTCACATGCCCACTCCCATAGAGGCAGTAGCAGCAACAGTGCAGCTGGTGCTGTGCTGTCCACACCAGGACACAGCAGTCCACATGCACGTGGTCCTGGATGGTCCCAACAGGGACATGGTTCCAGTGGATATGTGTCATTAGACAATATCCAATCTGGACCTCTGCCTGGTAGTGGCCGTACAACCCCTGGCAGGTGCAGGTCATGTGGCCGGACACTGAGAACTGTAAAACCTGCCCTGTACAGTCTGCAGCTGTCAATAATACCCCTGTGTAGGCCAGCCACATGCCAGACCTGTGTGCATACATACACACACACACACACACACGAGAAACAAATGTAGGGCACCTCAACACACACACGCATAACATCCACACGCGCATAATGAGATAAAAGGCCCTAACCCACACACATGATGTCATCCAATGGTACAGTCTAGGCCTCTGGCAAACATTATCACCCTGTGCATATGATGATGCCTGTGCCTCATCCCTGTCATCCACACCATCGGTGCAGGGGCATGCACATATGGTCTGATGCACAGGGTGAACATACTAGGAAGACAATTGTAGATTGCCATTGTTGAGTAGTGTTGACAGGCAGCAGACATACCATGTACTGCAGTTTTAGAATGCATTTTGTACTTTTGACAGTATGTATCATATGTAACAACAGTAACTGCATGTTGATCTTGATGTTCTGCCTTCCTCTTTCAGGTGTAATTGCATGTGTCGGAGGATGTCAGTGTTTGCAGTTAGTGTCCCATATGTAAATGTAAACTACTCACAGGTCTGTATGATAATACCTGCATGCACTTTGTAGTTTCCACATCACAGTTATAATCTCCCAAGTTTCAAACATGTTTACTGATCTAATGATTCAAGAGCATGATAGCAGTGTAGTAAGCTACTGTGGCCAGAGCCATCACATCCATAGTGGGTGACATCACAAGTATAGTTACCTGGAGCGAGGAGGAGACAAAAGAGTGGTTTAGCAAATGACAAGGGTAAAGGCCAGTGGAAAAAAGTGGCTTCTCATTGGGAAGCAGTAATACCCACTCTCATGACATGATGCAAACACACATAAACACTCAGGGATTCACAGACACACACACACACTTTCCAGTGTTGGGATGAGAACCTCTGCCTATATGTAACTCATCATTATAGTGCTATGCAATTACAAGCCAAGCCACAGAGATTACACATGTGCAGGTAGTCAGAATGGCCTAAGATCGAGAACATCAACATGGATACTAGATTGCAGTCAGTGTATGTGAGGGGGAGTCATCAGTAGGCTATGGAACAACAAGCCTCACCCCAGGGCATACATGTTTACAGGCAGTTAGAATGCCCTTCTAAGACTGATGACATCAACAGGGATACTAGATTGAATTGAGTGGATGGGGGGAGGTCTTATCATTTCACTATGGTAGAATACAGCCTCACTCCAGGGACCAGACAGCTATACATGCATGCACGCTTGCACACACACACACACACACACACACACACACACACACACACACACACACACACACACACACACACACACACACACACACACACACACGGTGGCATTCACCAAGATATACACCTATGTCACACACATACAGATACTTGACATGTGTGAGATTCAAACCCCTGCCTATGTCTTGCTTTCTACACTTCACTCTGTACAGATGTGTACAACAGTGTACAGGAGAGTGAAAAACATTTGGGATGTATTCCCCGCCATATGTGACATATATGGACACACAAACACCCACACATGCCAGTACTGTGAATCAAACACCTGCCTATCTCATGATAGGTATTACGGAGTTACAGCACTATCGCATGTGCTACAATGTGTACTGACTCTTTCCTTTGCCAACTGTGCTGATATATGCACAATATATGCACAGGGGAGGTGTTACGGTTACAGGTGTCAAGAGGTTTGCCTTCAGTGTCACCCTTACTGCATTTTACGTTGTGTGTCATCCCCTTCAATTAACAAAACCATAGCTTAGCAGTTACACAGGTTATTGTAGGAATGGTTGTAACACACCTGTGAGCTGTCCTCAGTAATTATTCATCTGCAAAGTAGCCTCACCACTTAGTAGTTATGTCCAAACATCTGCCCATACCTAAAGTACAGCTTACTGTACTTTTAGCATATCACCATATACAGTTGGCAGTGTTGAGGTTGAATTGCAACTGCATGATGTACTAAGACAACAGTCACCTTCAAACATCAGGCACTGTACACGCATGGAATCTAAACACACATCAATACATGTACACATATGCAGTCTCCATCAGTAAGTGGATTAGCAGGTCAAGAGGATACATTCCACACCTTCCCCACACCATTAGCTGAGCATTACACCATAATGGATGTTGTATTCATGTACTGGTAGGGCACACAAACACCTTCACTGAGTAGCTAAGTGTACATTTATGCCAACACCACATATCAGCAAGACACACACACACAGCAATATTCCATGTCATGATCCTACAAACTGTTAGGTGACAGTTCCACTGTGAAGTCAGGGCACTGTAATGGTCAACAGTGAGCACATCATATTTGCCACACACACATCATATTTGCCACACACACCTCATGATCACTGGAAGAGTGCCAGCAATGTGCTCTGTTTGAGCTAGGAATTACACTTATTCAAGCATGTGCGAGGTCTGTGGCTTATAAACATCTCACCCCAGCACGTTATGGCTATTGTGTCAATAAGGTTAATGTCCAGACAGCACACAGCATGCATGGCATGCAATTGTTGACATGGGGTATATGTAGGAGCTGTGGGTCACACATGGCTCTACATGTCATGGACATATCACCTGTAACTACTCAGAAACATACAGAGCATAGCTGTATTTTCTGGAGTCTGTCAATACAGGCCATGTGTGTAGGTCCTACAATACTGTTATTTGGGTATGTTTGTAGGCATTGCATTTGGTGGACATGTCTAATGACATACATGCCACATGGATTGTTGCATGATATGATATGTGTCATGGGTGACCAGTAGAGAGGGAGTATTACCTCTGTCAACATAGATATCAAACCCTATGTACTATTAGCATTCAGCAGCCATGGACCTATATTCCATGTGCATGTGTTTAATGAATGTAGCCACCTGTATGTACAAAGGACATCAACAGCTATGGTATTTTCATTTATGTTGTATGAGTGTGGGATGTACATATCCAGGGCAGGTACATCTAGGTCATATCCAACCATGAGGGTATTGTTTACTGATGTACAGCAACAGTCAACTGTGTTAATGCTGACAACATCCGAGGGACCCTGGTATGTGTACAACTGCACACAATAGAAGCCAGCAGCTGTAGGTATCAGCATAAAAATAGTTTAATACATAAAGCCTGAGAGAAAAATCCCTCAGATAACAGATGTACAGACCGGTTTCGGCTCAACAGAGCCTTCCTCAGTGACACAAGTTTTTTATATAAAAATCAGCTCACAAAGGTTCCAAACACAATATATATCTGTGAACAAAAACCAATCACAGTACATGATCAGCCTATCATAATTAACAAATCACAGTTGGTCATTAAGACCAGGTGGAAACATAGCCCCAAGTTTAATTATCCACTTCCTCTCTTTGGAAGTCAGCAATTCATGCCATTTTATTTTATCCTGACATTTACCCTTAATGTGGTCAATAATACAAAACATAAAGTTAGCTGTGGTATGTTTTAAACTATGTTTAAATAATGCATTGTTACTACGCTTATTCTTGATGTCACTCATGTGTTCACCAATTCTAAGATGGAATGCCCTAGAGGTCTGGCCCACATAAAACGCAGAACAGGTGCAGGTCACTAGATATATAACCCACCCAGAACTGCAGTTGGCCCAAAAATTAATCTCAAAAATATCAGGTGTATTCTGACTACTAAATTCTCCAATACGTGAAACCTTGTTGCAAAATTTACAGTGGCCACACGAAAAACATCCAACCACTGGAGCCCCTGTGAGAGTAGATTGAGTGTAAACTTTGAAATCAGACAAAGACTTCTTATAATGACTCAAATGTGACCCAATAGTACGTCCCCTTCTAAAAGAAAATGAACATCTGTCCCCAAGAAAGTTGTTCAATCTGTTGTCAGCCAAAAGGATGTTCCAATGTCTATCAACAATTTTCATAAAGCCTCGAGTATTGCGTCCATAAGAGGTAACTAGCCTCAGCGGTTGTTGTAACCCATCACGATTGTGATCTTTATAGCGCAATAAATCAGTTCTATGAAATTTAGAAGCCCACTGTTTGGCCATGTGTATAGTCCCTGAATGATATCCCCTATGCTTAAATCTAGCCACCAAATCATCACTGGTCTTAACATAGGACCCTTGATTGGAACAAATTCTCCTAGCTCGTAAAAATTGTGACTTAGGAATATTCCGGATGATATGTGGTGGGTGGAAGCTGGTGGCATGCAATAAAGAATTGTACTCTGGAAATTTCCTAAATAGGGTGGTAGATAGAGTATTATCCATATTCCTATGAATTTCAACATCCAGAAAGATTATGTTGGACCTGTCAAAACTCATCTTAAATTCTATACCCCATATGTTATTATTAAGATAATCAAGAAATTCCATAAGATACTGGTCATCAGCCCTCCACACCAACCAACAATCATCCAGATATCGACGCCACATATCCATTTCACACATGTAGATGTTATGACTGGCGTCATAAATAATGATCTCCTCGATATACGCCATAAATAAATCTGCATAGATGGGTGCAAAAGATGCACCCATAGCAGTTCCTTTCATTTGCCAAAAGCACTTATTCTGATAATAGAAAATGTTACTGGTTAGCACATATTCAGTGAGACAAACCAGAAAAGTGTTAAAACCTGGTTTGTATAAATCAGATCTCACCAACCAATATTCTAGTGCTTGTAGGCCTGCCCAGTGTGGAATGTTGGTATAAAGGGACGTAATATCAAGGGTACATAATAGCCATTCTGGCTCCAATTGAATATCACCAATAATCTCCAAAAACTGTGTGGTATCTTGGATACGAGCTCTGATTAGCCCTAATAAGGGTTTCAAATAGAAAGTCAGATATTCCGATAAGGGTTCCGTCAAGGACCCATGTCCAGACACAATAGGTCGGCCAGGGGGATTACTAACATTTTTATGTATTTTAGGAAGCATATAGAGAAATTGTTTTTGAGGGGACGACACCATCAATTGTTCCTTGATAGCCTGTTGGATAATACCCTCCTCTACTGCTGATGTTAAAAATTCATCAATCTTACGCTGTAAATTGGAGGTTGGGTCCAAAGGCATGGCCATATAATGGTCTCTATTCCCCAACTGTCTCATAGCCTCATGATCATAAGAATCCTTGTTCTGAATCACCACCGCCCCACCTTTGTCTGACTGTGTGATCACCACATTTTTATTTTTAGCTAACTCATCCAGACTACACACTTCATCCCTGGATAAATTGTTATAAGACAAAGGAAAATCCTTGTAGTGATAGTGTAAATCATATAACACATTCCTTTGAAAAACACCCACCAATTGAGTCATAGGTGGATTAAAAGACGATTTCTTAAATCTAAACTCATGAGATTTATCACTATCACCATCAGCAAACAGCAGTTTTAAATTCAATACTCTACAGAAGTTAACCACATCCAAGGCTAAAGACTGTTCAGGTACAAAAAAACCGGGGACAAAGTTTAAACCTTTATTTAATAATAAACCCTGTGTAGTAGTTAGCTCAATAGAAGAAATATTATGAACATTAGAAGGGAACATTACTGTGCTGTCATCAGTTTCAATAGAGCATCCATGCTTTGCTTGGGCGTGTCCTTTCCTATGTTTCCGCCCCCCTCGTCTGTAGGTGCGGCGGAAGGGTGTGACAAATTGTCACGTTTAGCATTTGGTAAGACATCAGACTGGTTCTCCTCAAATTCCCCTTCAGTATTGGATGAATATTCATCACCTGAAGTAAAATTAGAAGATTCAGAGGTGTTCTTGAGAATTGATTTAGGTCTTTTTCTTTTTGGGGTAGAGAATCTCTTAGCTCCCCTATCATGCTCTCCAGGTACCCTGAACGAAACATTTTTGGCGCTATCAAAAGGTTTCCCCCTTTCATAGTCCCCAACATCTCTAAAAAATTTTTTGATCTTCCTTTCTTTAAGTACCAATTCCATCTTGGAGAGGTCGGACGTAAGTTTTTTAAATCTGTGTAGAAAAAGAGTCACAAGTTTCAAACTTGCTAGTATCAGCACATATTGTTTCAAGATCTTTAACCCCTTTTTTTTTTTTTTTTTTTTTTTTTTTTTTTTTTTTTTTTTATGTGTACAACTGACCTGGTTAGAAACAGTGGTATTATTGCATTGCATAACACATTATGCAACTGTGTCATTACATGAATACTTTGCACAGTTGATGTAGGGCTAGGTACAGTCCACCAGTCAAAGGTTATTTGGTGTTGTACCATAATATTTCATACCACATTTATGGATGTGTGTTGGTAGTCTGAGGACATGGTTGTGGATGTATATGAGGATACAACCTAGAATGCAGCTTTTGCCACTGTCACCTGTACCTGACTCATCTGTGATGAATTATGTTGGAGTAGTGGTCTTTACTTGTGAGTAGCCTTTATGAATATGTGGACACCACCATCTAGAGTGGTCCATACCAGTGTTATGGCCCACATGTCTGGATCTGAGTTATATGGTGGTAGTGCTATTGTGCACTACAGAGCCTTCAGCCAGGTGTTCCTCAGTGCACAAATGTCAGTATTCCCCATTGTAGGCTCTATATTGAGCAAATGGATTACGGAGGCCACACATCTAACACTGGTTGGCATAAGCATCCAATGCAATTGTCTTGTAGGTGTCAGGGTGTTACTTCTGTGTTTAGGACATCTGCCTTGGAATGGCACTATATGGGTAAATGCGACTTAGGTATTATCCACACTCCCTTGAATCATGGATGCATGTGATCTGTGACAAAGGCTTATCTTCTTTCAGTCATGTCATCCCGGAATGGCAGACACTGGACAACCTCATAATTACAGCAGAACATTGGCTCATTGTTTTCATCAAGCAGTTGCCACTCATAACATGACATCACTGAGTGGCAGTATTGTGCTTGGAATCAAATGCTACATCTAAGGTGACGGACAGCAGCAGACGTTGTGTAGATGACCAATGTCAGACATACTTAGTGGAGCGTTCCTGCTAATAATGACAACTACCAACACAGCCGGGAGAGGTCATCTTGACACATGCACCTCAGTACCATTAACAATGGGGCTCACATATTATGCTTGCACATGCCACTGTTCCAAGTATAATGCCACTGTTCACAACCTGATATCAATGTATGCCTTTCAGGGCAGCAATGTGTGTGACACATGCTGTAGTTAGCATCCACCTGTGTGTCCCAGTTAACCTACTGTCTGTCATTTCCACACATGCATGATTGTGTATACTTCACATATATATGGCAGTACTTCATGTACATGTATATATGTGTATCCACAGCACAGACACAGATATATCATGTACGGGCCACATACAGGTATCTGGTAGTAAACCTGTATGATGTGCATATATACTGACAGTTAAGATGTACATAGCTGTAAACCTGTGTGTTGACAATAGGAGTCCATTACAATGTGTTCTGTACATGTAAGTGTATGAGCATGCACACTGTGGCCTTCTGTGGTAAGAATTGGAGTGCATCCCAAACAGCCCTGTGCTACTGAGTGTATGAGTGTACCCACTGCCACCTTGTGTAATTTGAGTCAGTGTATCCAAATAAGTCCTTTGTTTCTAATTGTATGAGCATGCCCAGTATAACCTTGTGTAGTTGTAGTCATAGTGCATCCCAAACGGCCCTGTGCTACTAAGTGTATGAACATGCCCACTGTCACCTTGTGTAATTGGAGTCAATGCATCCAAGCAAGTCCTGTGATTCTATGTGTATGAGCATGACCACTGTAACCCTGTATGGTGATAGTAATTGTCCATTCCACAGATAAGCATACTCCAGTTCAGGGCTTGTTGTGCTACAACTATACCTCTCAGGCCTACTTATGTCTTACCTGAAGATGATGTGTCTTGTTTGTGCGTACAGATTGTAATTGACTCCTACTTTAAACACACAGGTTTACAGCTATGTACATCTTAACTGCAGTATCCCTGTTGATGTCCTCAATCTTAGAAGGGCATTCTGACTGCTTTGAAATGTGTCATCTTTGTGGTGCATCTTGTAATTGTGTAGTACTGTAATAGTGACCTATAGATAGGTGGAAGTTCTGATCCCACCACTGGCAACTGCGTGTATCAGTAAATGCCTGTGTGTGTATATTTGTGTCTGCATCCTGTCATGAGAGTGGGTTTTACTGCTTTCCAAAGAGAAACCACCTTTTGCACTGGCCTTTATCCTTGTCATCTGCTAAACCACCCTTTTTCCCCCTCCCAATGCAAGTAATCAGTCCTGTGATGTCACCCAGCTCAGAAGCAGAATCAGATTAAGTGTAATTGTATGGGTTCTGTGGCACATGCCCCAACTGCATACCACTCTACTAGTTACCTTTACATAGGCAAGACTTGTAAGCACAATACTGGCATGTGTGTGTGCATTTGTGCGTGTGTGACTAGCCTGTAGCCAGGCATACACATGTGTTATGTCTTTTAACATGCTGCAGACCATGGTAGTCATCTGTGGTGAGTGGAGTCTACAAATTATTACATAGTTAGGAATAGAAAAGAATAGACAGTCAAGAATGACTACTGTTGGGTATGTTATTTCCTGTGCCACTGTCGAGCAGTGACACAGAAGTGTTCCCCGGGGTATATTTCCATACCCATCATTCCCCCACCCAAACTCCACAATCACCAGGGTATATTTCCTTAGCCATCATTCCCCACCCCAAACTCCACATACACAACAACCATCCCTTCTCTGATGAACTGATTAAGATTTAAATGTTATAATACAAGAGTTGCCTCTGTTTTGCGTACACATCAATTACTTTGGAACCATTCGGTGTCACAAAGGGTGTTCAGTCATGTTTATATATATGGATACAGCTGTGTCTCTGTATATGCATATATATATATATATATATATATATATATATATATATGTGTGTGTGTGTGTGTGTGTGTGTGTGTGTGTGTGTGTGTATACATCCCGTAAGTGCATATATGTATTTAGTATTTATTTATAACAGTTGTACATATGTGGGCTTGTCTATGTTGTTTCACAGAGTACAGTACATTCAAGGGTACTGTACATATGTACACAAAGTGACTGTCCCATTTGTTTTCAGTACTGTGGGATACCTGTAGTAAAATGTGTATTATAAAAACCATGAAACATGTACACAACCCAGATGGACTTGTGGTAAGTCCAGTGACCATGGTGTGCATAGTCCAGGGCTCAAGACCTGCAAGGATTGTTGATAATGTCATTTAGGATTGAATAAGGCACTTGTAAGCAGGTGTTAATGTGTTTTTGTGACAGTAAGCAGCGGGTACACACAGTTAAAGGATATGTACAACTCACAGTACACTTGAAATGCCCTTCTTTGGTAATCCTGTTGATGTCATTCATTGTGACATACCTTTGGGGAAGGAATACTTCAATTATGTCTGTGGTGCATGTTATAGTTGTATACTGCTGTAGTGTAAGAAGCTAGTTAAGTAGGGGTTCAAATACCAGATATGACAGGTGTGTGTGTGTATGACTTGTCTCCACTGTAGTCAACCTGATCACCATTCGAAAACCCAAGCACCCAGCTGGTCAGCTTCTCTTATCTTTTACCCTAGCAAAAAAATGGAATGCTCTGCCCCCCTATCTAAGGACCTGTAACAACCATAATAACTTCAAATCTCAACTTCATTCCTACCTCTACCTAAACAGGAAATGCAACTGCACTCTTCCACCCATACCTCTCAAACTCTCCACCCCCTTCACTTCTGGCTAACCTTCTTACCTTCCTAATCTCACTCTCAATTGCAAATTCCTACTCGTAACTAAATAGTAAAATCTAGCTATTATGCTATATTTTCATTTATCTCATGAACTAAATTGAAATTGTATTGTTTGTTTTATTTCTTGTTGAAGAAACCCACTGTCTGTATTTTAAACTATCTTTGAAAAATGTTTATGTTAATAAACTTTGTTCGGTGGAGATTTTCTCCCCGGGCCTCCACTGAAAACAGGCCCCCTAGCCCAGTGGACCTCTGCGGTAATCAAACTGGAATAAATAAATAAATAAATAAATAAATAGTGGTGGTTGTAAGTGTGTGACACCTGTGGGCAATGTGGAGGGGGGTTTGCATATATTTTATGTTGGCCGTACTCTATATCACAATGTCAACCATACAGGGATAACAGATGTATATTAGCTGTGAGGCTGGGGTGCAAAGCCATACCCATACATGTGACATGAAGGCCAGCCAATCACAGTTTGCAACCCCACTATTACCCAGAGCACACACTCACCCATGTGTCATATGCACACACATGCCTAGGCAACAGCCAATATGTGGGTAGTACACTGCATATTTGCCTCTGATAGTAACTATGCAGTGATAGCTGTGGGCTAAAGAGGGCATGTCACCCCGGTCATCTGTCCAATATGCACATACATGCACATAGTGCACCTCCACCATGTTCCCCAATGGACACCTGCACCACCTATGATGCCTTCACATGTGACTCACAACAGACATTACATACCATGCCTGACAACATGCTTGCAACCACTTTACAGTGCCTTAATCACTCTGTATCCATTGATGCTTGTTCTGCCTAGCAACAAAATAAACACCTCTGTTAGGCTTGAAACCAGAACCATACACACCATAGCCAAATGGGTTTCCTTCTAAGCCACCTCTGATATGCTAACCCTGCTGTATTCACAAACATATCATCCGGCCCAGTCATTCAACAGTACAGAGTATGTATTCTAACATGCAGATGTATGTGTGTGTGAAAATATATTAATGTCTACACAGATACAGATGTATGTATAAATATATATATATATATATATATAAATATATATATATATATATATATATATATATATATATATATATATATATATATATATATATATATATATATACACATAGATATATATATATATATATATATATATATATATATATATATATATATATATATATATATATATATATCCACATATGTGTAAGCAGATATTTATATCTATATAGGTATATACGGACATATATCTGTAGATAAGGTGGGAACATAGCAGAAATATATATGTCCACATGTACCATGAAAGGGGTTGACAGGCACAAACAACATGCGTCATGCCCAAATAGGTATCCCCCCCCCCCACAGCAAAACATATCTGACCTGCAATACACTACCAACTGTATGATGTCAGGCTGGTAGGAGTAACATATCATGCAGTACAGTCAGGATCATAATGACTCCTATTTTGCAGCCATCTGTTACCTTTGTTAGTCAGAGTCCTGTACTGTTGGTCTGTACTACAGAAATGTAGAATTCAAACAACAGTGGTCCCAGGACTGAACTCTGAGGTACTCCACCTGTTACTTGCCTGGGGATGGATTTGGAGACAGCTACACCTACAGTTTGGGTTCTGTCAGTAAACCATTGGGCAAAGCATTGAGTAGCATAGGGATGTATGGCTGGATTAGTGTGTTAATCTATGTTTCCAGACTGGTGTATGGTATTGAAGGGCTTGGTGAGGTCCACACAGGTGTTATGGGCTGCCTTACCCTCTTCAACAGCTATGCAGACTGAGTCAAAGCAAACAATCCATTTCAAGAGGCATGACTGGCCCTCGATAAACCCAATCTGTGTGAGGTCCAGTGTTTGAGGGTTACCAATGTCTGTGTTCCAAACTTCACTGATAATGCATTCCATGACCATGCAGATCAGGCTCATCACACCAATGTGACAGTAGTTCCAAGGATCCAAGGTGGATCTCCCCTTATGGAGTGGGATAACTGCAGCTGTGCGCCACTCAGTGGGCACCAGGCCTGATACAAGGTTATGATTACACATGACAGTCTGGTCCCATGGATGATGTATTCTTAACTGTGGATAGTGCAGTTTCTGCCTGTGTGGCCATGATTACTGGCCAGTGGAACTCTGTTCATATTGCCGCTGACCCTTTTGGGGGTGAGAGGGGGTGACTGTGGCACTAAACCAATCCACCAGGATATTAGCACAATCTGTGTAAGCAATCTATGTAATGCCATACTGTCGTAGCTCAGAGCACTTCTCAGCATTGCCTGTTAGATTCAGGACATAACTATAGAATGGTGTGTGGTTTTCTGTGAAATCTGGGGTGATCTTAGTTACATAACCAGCTTTGGAGGATTCCATGGGGGATCTCAACATCTTACTGTGGCTGGTAAAGGAGTTGTTTGCATCCTTAAAGTATCCTTTTTGCTTCAACAGTGTCTACTTTCTGTTGTATACTCTGTTAATGGCAGGAGACCACCAGAGTGGCTTACTTATTTGGGAGGTGAGCATTGTGGTTCCTTGTGGGATGTCAGGAACCATGCACAAGTGGATCTGCTCATACAGTAACTTAGTACAGGACTCATCTGTAGAACTGTCAGCTCCTGTCTCGATGGGTGTCACAAACATTGTCACTTCTGCCTTGTGTAGCATGAAGCTGGCTTTGGGGAGGTCTTTTATTAACAACTGTATATACATTCCTTTCACATGTTCACTTTGATTAGCCTATACTGGGATTCATGTGGTGAAACCTCAGCCTCACGTACTGTTATGATGGCTTAGTGGTTAATTACTGTGACTATAATGTACAGTGTCCTGGGTTCATGACCTGCAAAGGTGGGGTATTGTTGTCCGGCCAGGACAGCGATTAATGCATACAGACTAATTGTGGAAATTAGGTTGGTCACACAATACAATTCAAATGCCCTACATCGGCAATCCTGCTGATGTCAATCACTGGGGAGTACACCTTTAGGGAAGAGAGCACTCTAGCAATCTTTGTGGTGCATGCTGTAACAGTATAATGCTGTAGTGTGATATAGAACTCTGGTATGGGTTCTAGTCTTACACATGGGAGTTGTGAATTTTTTGGTGTCTGTTCCTATGCCTGTGTAGAGTGCTGCATGTTTGGCTAGTCACACTCACTATGATTATTTGTCCCTACTTTGGCAATCCTGTTGATGTCATGCACCTAGAAATACACCTCTGGGACTGCTGTAAACTAGTAATCACTGTGGTGTGTCCCATAACTGTGTCATGCTGTCGTAGGATAAGCTAGTTTGGTAGGTGTTCTGATCCCAGACTTGCTAAGTGTGTGTGTGTGTGTGTGTGTGTGTGTGTGTGTGTGTGTGTGTGTGTGTGTGTGTGTGTGTGTGTGTGTTTGTGTGTTTGCCTGAGAAGGGAATAATGCTTTTTAGAGTATGCACACTCCTTACAATTCATATACTCAACTTTGGTAAGACTGCTGATGTTACCCACCTAGAAATACACCTCTGGGACTGCTGTAACCCAGTAATCTCTGTAGAATGTCCTGTAACTGCATACTACTGTAGAGTGCTAAACTAGTTTGGTAGGTGTTCTAATCCCAGACTTGCTAACTGTGTGCGTCTGTATACCTAAGAAGGGGACAATGCTTTTTAGAGTAATCACACTCCTTACAATTCATATACTCAACTTTGGCAAGGCTGCTGATGTCCCCACCTAGAAATACACCTCTAGGAATATGGTAACCCAGTAATCTCTGTAGCACGTCGGGTAACTGCGTACTGCTGGAGTGTGATTTAGAGCTGTGGTAGGGTTCCAACCATGGCCGTTATGCATGTTTTGTAGGGAGCAATGCATTATAGCCTACTCACTCGCAGGACATTTACAATGCCCTACTTTGGTAATTCTGCTGATGTCATTCTTTGTCAAATACACCTCTGGGGAACAAGTTCCCTAATAATCCTTGTGGTGCGTCCTATAATATCTCCATGCAGTACTGTGGTATAGATCTTGGTCATAGGTTCTATATCCACACATGTCAGTTGTGGATATTTTGCGTGTGTCTCACTGTCTGTTTTGTGAGCAATGCATTTTGGGCTACTCACTTGCAGGAAAGTTGAAATTCCCTATTTTGGTAAACCTGCTGATGTCATTCCTTGTGAAATACACCTTTGGGGATGGGGTAGCCTAGTAATATCCATAGGGCATGCTATAATTGCATAATGCTGTAGTGTGATAAGCTAGTTAGGTAGGAGTTCTATTCCAAGACATGGCAGATGTGTGTTTGTCAGTCGTATCCTGTGTGGAGGTGGCTGTGAGTGTTGAGGAATGGGTTTTGTAGTTTTTCTATATGGTGGCCATATTATATGTCACAATGTCCACCTCACAAGGATTACAGATTTCAATCAGCCAAGAAACTGTTTTGGCAAGCCATACCCCTACATCTGGCAAAAGGACTGGTGAACAAAGTAAGCAACCCTGTATGTAAGACACAGAATGGGGTCTGAACCGATGTGTTATACACAAACACACTTGCCTGGAAACTAGTACCCTGCACATTGTTGACAGATAGTAGGCAGGGTGTGATTGCAGAAGGCATGTCACCCTATCCACCAGTATAATAGGCACATAATTGCGGACAATGCACCTTCGTTATGGTCCCCACTGGACGTCTGCAACATATGTGATGCCATCAAATGTGATCCACAAAGGACATACAATGCCTTACAGACATGCTCTGTATGGACAGATGTCACTGACACCAGGTAATACCTGTATCATGTTATCAATGCAGGTGCAGGGTCAACCTGCTGTCTATTAGCAGGTCCTGCCACACCAGGCCAGGACAAACAAGATGCGTACAGGGGCGGTATATGACACATGTGGAGGGAAACACCTTGGATGGCGAGGGGTGTTTGGAAGTCGCAAGCCCATGAGCCCACAAATGGATACAGTGGGACTGAGGTCCCCACCCATGGGCAGTCACCACTGCACCTTCACAGCCCAGAAGGTGGCTGTGCTGGGGTCTGTGTAGGAGGGGCAGGCTCACTCTCTAGTTGTGTCACTCGGCCCTCAAGCTGACATATGCAGTCTCGAATCTCCCTGTCAAGCTCATTACGGACCACGGCCTGGACCATACCATGGGTGACAGGTTCCTGTCCGCTCCCACTCCTGGGGGGTCCATGCCCCATCCCCTGCGGTGGATCCACCCAAAGGTGCTACAAGGCTAACGAATGAGGAGGTCCCAGGCTGGGCCCCAGATGTGCTTGTGCCCGGTGCCATGGCCAGCTGAGGTGGGACAGTTGGGTCTGCTGGGACCGGCCTTCCCATACGAGCTATGTTGTAGCATGTTTAAGGCAGATATGGGTTAGTAATAGTCAACAGCATTCACAATTAGTTATAACAGCATGCATAGGTATTCCCATTACCCAGGGCACCAGATATAAAATAGTTGCAGAGCAGGCAGATCACATGCATATATGGGTAAACAGTGGCCATTGCAACATGCAGGTTTCATTGATGGCAACAGACCACCAATATGGGAATATTTTAACATGGCACATGCATAGAAACAGATGTGAATATTTATAAACCAATAGGACATATGTCCCAACAAAGGTTAGGAGTGTAGACATACCAAATGAGTTGTGTAAATCGGCTATTTTTGCACATATGGTAGGAGTGACAGAGAGAGAGTTCAATTAACAGCTAATAAATCCTTGTAGTTTTCACAACATTCACAGTCAATGCAGTGGTCTGTCCCTTACATGTATTATTACACTACCCAATGGCGGTATATTGTACAATGGTATGTTTGTAGATTAGTATATACGGGACCTGTGTCTTACATACAGGCTTGACAAGATGCAGGTGTTAATGCAACATGTTTTGAGACTGCTGTCATACACTTTGGGTGAGATGTTGGGATGACAGGTATGTTTGCATGTACATTCTCTGACTATGTACAAGTCTGACTATCAGTTATATGTCATTAACAGCTACCTACATTTCTTGGATCATCGCACTAATTTGTCAGGAGAACAGGGCAAAAGGCAGGTGATGTGGGCCATTTATCAGGACATACTGGGCAGACTGGAACAGTTGAGGGGTATGAATATGCATACCACTTTCTATTTGAGCATTCTAGCAAAATCTGTACAGTTGTTAAGTGTATATATGCATACAGCTTTCTCTTTGAACATTCTAACAAAGTGTGTGCAGTTGTGTGGAATGATTATGCATACAACTTACCTGCACTCCTGGGATCCAAAGCCCTGCTGTGTGTGACAAAAGCATTACAGTTAAGATCACTGTACACTATGCTACCAGGAAATGGTTGTGAGGCTTTGCAATGTATTTTGTCTAATATGACTGACCTGTTTGTACTTCCACCATTCTTATACAGCACTTCATACACATTTTATCTGTATACCAGAGTGTGGGTAACACAGCTTACTACAACAGTACTATTTAACAGCTGCAACAGTACAACAACATGTGACTGCAGAGCAAACAGAAGGAATGCAGGGGTCATACCTTTATTCACAGCATATTACACAATTCTGTATACTGGTACAACAATTTCTGAGGCTCTTACATTTATTTATGACAGTACATGCAGGCTATTTACTGACCTGCCTCGCGACGCATCCTTTGCAGCCTAGCATCATAGGCTTGCTGGTTTACAGCATGCTCATCTGCAGCTGTCAGAGAAGTACAGTGATATTTAGCCATACCTATCCATAGTATACACAAGCTAGGCAATTATTAATTACATAGTGGAAGGAGTACTTACTCAGTTCTGGGGCATTCTGCATCTGCCTTGCTACCTGGATCCACTGTTTCAAGACACCCCCCCCTCCGCCACTTCAGGTCTGCATGGTGGTGCCTGACCTGCTCACCAGTCTGGGGGATAACTGTGGCACTAGTGAGGTCATGGGCGAGACTGTCCCTGGCCTCCATTTTGTACTGCGAGCCCTGGTACTGACCCTGCAGTAGTCTCCTGCCATGGTGCTTTACTAGGATCCATACCATGAATTTGGACTCCTGGATGCCCCAGCGCTGTGCTATAAAGCGAGTGCCTTCTCCCACTCCAGCCATTCTGCCTGCAGGGGGATGCTACAACCAGTTATGAGTTGTATTCCCGCCTCTTCAGTTTAAGTAGGGCCGGATTCCTGCACTTTTCCATTATTGACCGGTTTTGAAAAGGCTAAGCTATGGGCACACCTGCTTACTTCAGGTTGGCACTGCTTAAAGAGGTGTACCTGTGCGCATATTGTACTGGCTTCCCTACACATTGCTTACAATTACTTAGTGGGGCTGTGCTGCGGTTAGCATTGCTTATTGGTTATCTAGCATTATATTTGCCTTTTGTCAATGATGTCTTATTCATTACAGGTTATATATGTGTCTGGTATCCGTGATTCATTTGTACATACACTGTATGGGGTCCTGGGGACTTCAAAACTTTATTACAGTGACACCTCAACTCTATGTTTACCGCAGTACTCCAATTCACATATTTATGGTCTTTGGTAGGTTATAGAACATTACACTGTACATAGATTCAGTTCACGTTTGATTTGATTTCTCCTGTGGTGAGGATTAGTTGTTGATACCTCTTTTATATGTATTGCTAACATGGCGTAGTGGTTAACTATTGTGATGTACAGGGTCCTGAGTTCTAGCCTTGCAGAGGCTGTTTATTTTGTTGCTGGCCAGAACATGAGCCATTGGGTACAGAGTGATTAAGGCACTTTAAAGCAGTTGTGAGCAGGTGTGAGCAGGTTTGTGTGGAGCTAAGCAATACTAACCTCTGGTTACAGTTTCTTACACTCAGTTAGCTTCTACTTTGCTTAATCTGTGTAGGCAATGCATATCCCTGTGCAAATGCACTTAAACATGCTTACTGGTGCTTATATATGCTTCCTACTGCTTATTTATGCTTAAACCTGCTTACTAGTGCCTTATTCATTATGACACTACCACTTTGATTGAATGACATTAGTTAAACATTTCATGCAGTACTCCAGTTCACATTTACATGTTATTATGTAGGTTATACAGCAAAAAGATGTATAAATATGTTTATATACACATTCCACATGGAAAATGATATGGGCTATAGTGGGACTCAAACCATGAATGCCTGTTGGTTAGGCGGATGCTCTAACCACTATACTATTGACGTTAACGTCAGTTCCACATGTTTTTTCTATTTGGATGATTTTGATGTGCAAGCTACGCTAAGCAGAGGGCAGCAACGCACAAACACGCTGCGCTTCACTTACACTTTCAGTAATGAAGCAATACAAAGGTAAAATAGGGACACAGGGAATCTAATTGTGATAGTTCTAGGGACGGGGCTCAACATTCCACTACATGCTTGTGTCTTTACTACTTTGATTTTATTTCAGTGTTCATGGGCACTCTTGTATGCTTAGCATACATTTCAGTATCCATGGACACTGAATTAATTGCTTACTATTAGAGGCGAGCTCTAATAGTAAGCATTGTAGGTTGTACAATTGTGGGGGCATGTTTAAGCAGTACGCATTGACTGTCTCTAGACATTTCTGCAATCAGAATTAAATGGTCCTGTAATATGGGTGCCTGTAGATGCTGCAGCAGCTTAATATATGCAGAACAGTCTCTTTATAAAGCCACTTCCCTGCATTTTAAATCATCTGCATTTCTCTACTGGGGCATAATTTAGTAAATCAATCAAAAACAATACTTTGCTTTTTTTTACCAGCAGCTCAGTTAAAGGGGACATTTTCAGCTTTTATCTGTGCCTCTGACCATCTTTCTTCTGAAGATAAATGATCTAAACCAATCTGTGGTCCTCTTGACCCATTACACACATTTATATTCAGCCTTGATGAATACTGTATATCAGGGTTACAGTACTGGCAGTGCTGTCACAGGTCTGTGCTGCTGTTGTTTCTGATTTGCATTATTCAGTTATTATTTCATATTACTTTGTGCCATCTTAATTTTAACAGGTACACATTTATGATGATTTTACTTTTTGTACCCTGAGAAGAATAGCTGTGCTGTAACCCTCTTATGGCCTCAAGTCATGTGCTGCTTGAGTGGATCACATAAGGAGCCTTCTTCCTTTTTTGTGTAACTTTTTCTGTCTGTATAGTTCTTACTTTCACTTAATTTGACAGATGACGTGGGTTTTGGGGTTACATGTTCAAAGTTCCACTATATCTGTATATCTTTTGTTTTTGGCTGGCTCACCACTAACATCAGATTCATGGCTTTTATTCATAGCCCTCTCTTCCTAATGCTGCTGTCATGGTTGATTCCCCAGTGTATCCAATTGTTGCATAAGTTCCAGCTATCAAGATAAGAATGGCATTTTGGTCATATCAGCTAAGTATCTCCCTGTTTCTGGGAGAGGCATTGACATGCCAGGGATATTATATTATGGCCAAGCTGGAATATTCTCCTATCCCAAATTTCTAGCCCATATACTGATGTCATTGTCAGGCTAGATGGTAATTGAGGGGTAGCCTGAGTATCTGTTCCCCCTGCACTATCGAGAACCACATCAACTCTGTCTTTCCACTTGTCCCCTCTCTAATCTCTCTAACCTTTGGCATCCACCAGGCCCCTACTAGACAGATGAACACCATGCCCCCCCCCCAAGATAGGCACATCCGGCCTCCCTGCAACACCATTAGATGTCTAAGCCATTAATCAAACTCAGATCATCTGGGTAATCGTTTTTTTCCCTGCTATGCCACTGAGCAGGCAAAATTCTAAGATACACTACTAGCATTCTCTTAAGGAAAACTGAAAACCCTCGCCCCAAATCAATTCCTTTGACCTACTATAATGTTCAAATTTATATTTACTTTGCATGACTTTAAACAATATTAATAAATAGTCATTAGATAGTATTGGGTTTGAAATTTTAATTAACATGTTCCAAGTTTCTAACATCGTTTCTCAGAAACTTCATATTGTGGTAAATGCTCTTTCCTATAACTGGTTCTATACTGTTTGCAGATACCACAACAAGACACTTCTGCTTCTGTTTTTGTATTCATCTTTGGCAAGTGAGTAACTCATAAGTTCTTCTTATTCATATTTATATTACCATAGAATTTTCTGATATTGTATTTAACATTTCGGTTCTAAAATATTTAGGAATGATGAGCTGGGTTCTTTTGAATGGCAAACCCCAAGAGTCAAAGACATATCATCACCAGTACTATCTGGGCCATATTGCTGGCCCCAGGGCACTACTGTGATATTAGTGATTTGAACATATGATAAATCCACATTGAGCAGGTTTTGTTTAGTGGTTCATTATCATGTAACTGAATCTAACACCACTTGAAGTTAGTGTGTTAGTGTTCCCCCATCTAGTATTGCAGTCCAATTGCACAGTCACCTTCTAACATGCACACACACACACACACACACAAACACACTGGCACAAAGTTTAGTGACTGCAGTCATGTCCCTACATATACACACACACACACACACACACACACACACACACACACACACACACACACACACACACACACACACACACACACACGGCTTTGTAGTACTTATCAATCTGCAATGCTAACAGCCTTGCTCCTGCATTAGGAAGCAATGGCTGTATGCAGTCAAAGGAAGGTATATACTTTTTTTTGGCTACATCGCCCCAAGTAACTCATTAGAGCTATTTTGAGAACCAGTCTAATGCACTATTCCAAAACAGACGAACATTTCTGTGGAAGAGCATGTGCTACTTTGTATTAACAATATGTATCCACCAGTTGTGTGTTTGTGCTACTATACTGATACAAGCATCTTGCCAAGAACAAAAATGTGTAATATGGTGTGCACTTCTAAATCCTGGACATATTTTTGTTTTACAATTTCTTCATAATAGTTACAATTCAGTTTAATTCACTTCTGTTTCATTTATTATAAAACAAGCCTAGATCTAGGCTTGTAACATAAAACGAACAATGAAAAATGCAAATATTTAAATAACAGAGAGTAAAATGTTCTGAGAATGCTCAATAAGTAGAAAGTAAATAACCCAATAAATAATGAACACATAAAAATCAATAAACCTGTAAATCAAGCAAAAAATCCCTTTACGACAGAATTAAGCATCCTGCTCCAAACAATTATTTATGAAAGCATCAGTTTTTATCTAAACTGTTCTGATGTTCATTCAGAACACAATAAACAAGGTTGTGAATTTAAGTGGTATGGTGCATGGGAAGAATGTTGAAAACAGTACAGTACAGTTGTGTACACTTACCATAAATGTAGGTGTTTGAGTGTATTCACTGTTGCAGTCATTACATTTGGGTAATCTGCTGGCAGGTTGCCCTCAGTTGGCCTGAATAACAAAATCTTGGGTCCTGTGTCAGTTGCTGTCTCCTCTTCCATGATATTAGGTCATCAGGGGTATAAAACATGCAGCTGACACCATTTTAGTCAGTTTTTCTTGCCCCAGATATCAGGTGCCCCCCAAATGGGGAGCAAAAATATATATATAAACTGTAACTATATATAAATGCACTTTTAGAAACATATAATTTACCTTCAACTAAGAGCAAATACACCACCAGTTGTGTCTTTTGAGTATAGTGAAGGAAAGAAAAAGTATAGAAAGGGGGCTGGCAGGTGGGTATTCTGGACTGCAACAGTGAATACACTCGAACATCTACATTTATGGTAAGTGCACACAACTGTACTATGTTCTTTGTGTTTCACTGTTGCAGTCATTACATTTGGGTAGAATCCCAAAGCTATTGATGGGAGGATTGAACTAAACGGCATTAGGAGCAGCTATAAGGCCCTGCAGAACTGCAGTGACAAAGCCTGCCCTGGATTTAGAGAAGAGAGGTAAATGATAATGCTTTGTGAACGTATGAACTGAGCTCCAAGTAGCAGCTTCTAGAATGTCTTTGGTAGGGACCCTCTGAGAAAAGCTGCTGAAGTAGAGGCAGCCCTGGTGGAATGGGATCGGATCCCCTTGGGCACAGGTTTACCATGGTGCAAGTAGCAGAAACAAATGCAATGGTTTATCCATTTAGATTTAATATAGCCTTCCTCTCTGATCCTGCAGCAAATGCTACCAGTAGTTGCTCAGAATTTCTTAGAGATGTTGTCCTGTTTAAGTAGAATCTTAGTTGTCTGTGTGCATCCAATGCATGCAGAATCTGCTCCCCCTTATTCTGCGGATTTGGGAAAAAAGTTGGCTGGTGAATGGTCTGGTTAAGGGCCACACTAGATACCACCTTAGGCATAAAAGAAGGATTGGTCCTGAGGACCACCCTGTCCGGGTAAAAAATAATGAAAGTCTCCACTGCCATGAGAGCCTGTAGTTATGAAACCCTTATAGCTGATGTGACTGCCAACTGAATAGCTGTCTTCCAGGAAAGAAATGTTATAGCTGCAGTAGCTGCTGGTTCAAAAGGAGTCAGGGTGAGTTTTTTCAGCACAAAATTGAGGTCCCATGCAGGAGTTGGTGCTCTCCTGGGAGGCCTAAAATTTTTTGTCCCTCTGAGGTACTGTTTTAGCAGTGGATGAGAAAAGAGGGGAGGCTCTGTGTTATAATGAGCTGGGATTGCAGAGGCATGGATTTTTATTGAAGAAAAAGATAGGCCCTTGTCAAGCATCTCAGTTAAGTATTGTAAAATCTGAGGAATATCGGGCTTTGCTGTGTCTATTCCTTATGCTTGGTTCCAAGCACAGAATCTCTTCCATTTATCAGCATAAGATTTTCTAGTATTAGGCCTTCTGGCTTCCAAAATGACATCCATCATAGGTTTACTGAGAGATGTGGTTGGTAAAATTAGTTGATTAGCCATGCTGCAAGATTCAGAGTTTGGAGTTGAGTGTGCAGAATTTGATAGTTCTGCTGAGACAATAGGTGAGGTGTTTGAGGCAAGTACCACAAAGGAAGGTGTGACATATTCCTTAGAAGCAGGTACCAGTGTTTGCGAGGCCAGTCTGGAGTAATTAGAATCATTTTTGTTTTTTCATGACATTTAGTAAGACCTTGGAGAGTAGAGGCAGAGGGGGAAAGGCATAGACTGATAGGTTTTTCCAGCTGAAGGATAGAGCATTCTCTTTCCATGCTTTTTTGTGATGAGTTCTTGTGCAGAATTTGTCCAACTGATAGTTTTGGGGAGAAGCAAAAAGATCTATGTCTGGGCTTCCCTATTTCTGTGTTAACATGCTGAAGATTTGTGGATCCAGTTTCCATTTGTGCAGGTCCATAAAATTTCTGCTTAGGTCGTCTGCCAGAGTATTTTGCTTTCCTGGCAGGAATTGAGCTTGAAGATGTATTTGATAAGTCAAGGCTGTATTCCACAAGGCCATAGCTAGTCTGAAAAGGGGGTAGGAATTGGGTACCCCCCTGCTTGTTTATGTACCACATAACTGTGGTGTTGTCCGTCTTTATCAGTAGTTGTCCTGGATGAAGTAAGTCCTTGAAGGTTGTCAAAGCATTCTGAACAGCTAACATTTCTTTCTGGTTGATATGTAGATGCATTTGGTTTGGGCTCCATTTTCCCTGAATGCATCTCCCTGCCAGGTTAGCCCCACAAGCATAGTCTGATGTGTCTGTAGTTTGGGTTTGGGTGGCAGTAGGTAGAGTGAATGACAGTCCCTTGTTTTAGTGACATGTCTCTGCCCACCAAAGAAACTCCTGTTGCAGGCAGGGAATGGGAGGAATCATTGTTTCCAGCCTGTGACAATGTTGACTCCATAAGCTTTTTAGGTACCATTGAAGTTTCCTCATATGTAGTCTTGCATATGGAATTAGTAGCATGCAGGACGCCATGAACCCCAAAGCCTGCAGAATGTGTCTTCCAGATAACTGGGTTTTTGTTGCCATTTGTTTGAAGTATGTTGTCAATTGCATTTGTTTGTCTGGCGTGAGGTAAGCCATCTGGGCAGTTGTATTCAAGCTTGCATCCAGGAATGTAATTATTTGAGAGGGTACCAGTTGTGATTTATTTTCATTTCTGGTGTCTCCTAGGCATGCTAGAAGCCTTTTTACAAATGCCAGATGTTGAAGAAGAGTGTCTTTGTCCTCTGCCTGAATGAGACAATCATCCAGATAAGGATAAATTTGAATGTTTCTTTGTCTGCAGAATGCAATTACTGGTGCCAGGCAGATTATAAAGACCCTAGGCGCAGTAGATAAGCCAAAGGGCAGTGCAGAGAATTTGTAATACAAAAAGCCTGCTTTGAAGCGGAGGTATTTTCTGCAAGATTCCCTTATTGGGATATGCAGGTATGCCTCTTGTAAGTCTAAAGTTACCAACCAGACATTATTGCCTAGCATAGGCAGTAGCTGTTGTAAAGCCAGCATTTTGAATTTTGGAATGTCCAGGAACGTGTTCAGAATTGATAAGTCCAGTATTGGATGCCATGATTTGTCTTTTCTGAGTACCAGGAAAAGTCTTGAATAAAATCCTTGTCCTTTTTCCTTTTCTGGTACTGGTTGAATAGCCCCCATATCCATGAGGGACATGACTTGTTTTTGGGCCTCTGCCCACTGGTTTTGTGGCAGATCTTGCCATTCATTTGGAACTGGCAAAGTATGGAAATGAAATCTGTACCCCTGAAATACTATGTTTAATACCCGCTTATCCTGGGTAATTAACTGCCAATTTTGAGCATGAAGTGCTACTTTCCCCCCCAAGGGGGCAACCAAAAGATAAGTGCTTGGAGATGGTAGAGAAAAGTCATTGATACTGATTACTGTAGGGTTGTGCTTTGTTACCTCCAGATTTGGAGGTGGAGGCACCCCATTGCTTTGACCTGTAAGATCCCTGTGATTTATATCTGGAGCCTTGGCACCTGGGTTTGCCCTGAGTGGCTCTGTTGGACACAGGAAAGGACCGATTCTTAGTAGGCCAGTGCCTACTGAACCTGGGTGGCTGCATTTGCAAGAAATCTTTTACAGTTTGCATAGATTTAGCTTTGTCTTCCATTTACTTTAAAACCTCTTCTGCCTTATTACCAAACAGACTATCATGCTGTAAAGGGGCATCCAACAATTTAGCTTTAACATGATCAGGCAGATTTTGCTCTTTGAGCCAGGCATGCCTTCTTATCACAGATCCAGTTACGGTGGTCCTGCAAGAGGCCTCCAAAGAATCAAAACCACATTGCAAAGTGCGCTTTCCAACCTGTTCTGCTGAATGCAATAAATCCTGTAACTCTTTATTTTCCACATAATCAGAAATCAACATCATTTTCTATTTCAGTAGGCCCATAACATGCTGTTGATATTTAAGCATATGAAAATGGCAGTTTAATGCCCTGATTGCCAAGGTTGCAGAAGTATAAACCTTCTTACCCCATCTATCCAGAGCCCTGGAATCTCTATCAGAAGGGGTAGGAGTTTTGGCTGTAGAAGCGTTAACACCCTTGGGACCCTGAGAAATAGTCTCAGGATCAGCAGCAGGATTTTTGAAAAGAAATTTGTGGGAGTCAGGAACCCTGTAATATTTCTCTGGCTTACTAGGAGCCGGAGGCAGGGAATCAGGAGCCATGCTTGATTCTGAGAACACATCATCAACAATGTCTAATACAGGAGGTATTGCCAAAGGCCTATGCTGAGGAAGAAGAAGAAAATTCCTAAGCCTTTTTTTTGATTCAGAGAAGTCCTGACTCTCCCAGTGAAAATGTTCCCTTAAAATATGCAAAGTCTCTCCAAAAGAGTAATCCTCAGGAGGAGATGCAGATGGGATGGATTCCTCTGCATCAGAATCCTCATAAGGTGGAATAGAAAATTCCTGATTAGAAGAGGAATCAGAAGAAATGGAAACCTGATCTGAAGATTCATAATCAGTGCCTTGCCTAGGCCTCTTAGTAGGGGGGGGGGGGGTTGGGAACCCCTGATCAAGGTAATTAAATCCTCATCCATTTTGATCATTTGTTTTTTAGGCATAGGGGCCTGAGCACATGGCTCATGCAGCAGTTTGTTAGACATAGAAGTCAGTTTTGACCTTGTTTTTGTTGATGGCGTCGGTTTAATATAAAAATGTTGAGGCCTAAAAACACCCTCAGAAGCCGGTGCCTGCTCAGTGGCTCTGGACCCATCCAAGGGAGAGACATCCACGGGTTCAATACTTTGTGAATCTTGTGGCATACCGGACTCCGAATGGGTCTTGGTAGAGGCCTGCGACTCAAAAGTAGCAGGTATCAGGGGCTGCGAAAGCACCTTACTGAGTACCAGCAAACCGGCGACTGGTTTAGGAGAAGCTTCGTCGTTGGTTTTGGACCTCAACAGTCTGTTTCTGTCTTTTTCCTTGCATTTTTTATGAACTCCGGTAGTCGGATTACTAACTGATGACATTTCAGGGTAGTTAAATCTTGAACCAAAATATTTAGAAGCAAAAATATACCGACGCTTAATAGTGCGTTAGTTAAATTTAGCACAAAACTGACAGCAAGGCACTTTGTGATCAGGACCTAGGCAAGGGATATAGTACAAATGAAAATCCTTATGAGGTATTTGCTTCCCACAAGTAATGCAGTTATTAACTTTTACTGACATCAGTAAGGAGGAAGAAAAAGTTTCCGCAACAGGGTACTTAGCTTTAGTTTGAAGACTTCGGTTCTGAAATTCAAAGAGGAAAATTTCAGGAGTTGGCCGACCGGCACTTGCGAACTGCTTCTGCTTTGGGCACCACGCGGCAAGAAAGACTGATTAAAATGGCGTCAGCTGCATGTTTTATACCCCTGATGACTTGACGTCATGGAAGAGGAGACAGCAACTGATGCAGGACCCAAGACTTTTTTATTCAGCCTGACGGAGGGCAACCTGCCAGCAGATTACCCAAATGTAGTGACTGCAACAGTGAAACACGAAGAACATCTTGATATTACCTGCAGCCCTTTGCCTGTTAAACAGAGGTTTCTAGAAGAGTGGAAGGGCAAAAACAAAAGTGAAAGATGTCATATGATGCAATATATGGAAGTAAAAGAATGATATGCTCAGACCTATAGTCAACTGGGAGCCAGTGCAGTCCATGAGGTACTGGATTAGCATCAGAATATCAATTCAGTCCAGTTAATAAATTAGCAGCAGCATTCTGTATGACCTACAGGTGACTCAATTATTCGCTCTCACTCCCTATGTAAGTGGTCTTGTAGTAATTCGGACACAATCCGAACAAAGCATGGATAACCTTAGGAAAGTAATCTGTAGGAATCAAGCACTCAGTCCAGGCTATGTAAAGCAGGAAAGCTCAAAGATTTTCAGGGCTGTAAAGTTGCATATATGGTCATAACTATGTCTTGCCTGGCTTGAGCTTCAAGTGACTGTTCTTTATCCATTTAAGGATACTAGCCTTGGTATTTTCTATCATCGCATTTTGGAGCACACAGTCACCATGCAGTGCTGTGTTACACAAATTAAACATGATGCAGGCATTATAACTGCCAGGATGTACCAGCTGGGCATTCGCACTGGATTAGTGGGGTATGGCTGAGCTTCACTGTGCCTCAGACATTTCAACATTTATCACAATGGTGGGAAGCTGGAGTTGCTTGCATTCATCATCATGTGCTCAGGTGACTAGGACACAATGACTGACACATGC
The DNA here is from genome assembly GCF_019279795.1 of Protopterus annectens. Taxonomy (NCBI): domain Eukaryota; kingdom Metazoa; phylum Chordata; order Ceratodontiformes; family Protopteridae; genus Protopterus; species Protopterus annectens. The sequence continues at coordinate 1,967,495,470 of NC_056731.1, forward strand.
CTGTCTACACATACTGGTTGGGGGTGGGGGTGTCACAAGAGTCTGAGAAGGTGCTCTGTGTCACAGACAATGTCCTCCTGGGATAGGCTGAGGGCCCCATTTTGAAACCATGGTTGAGAATGGGAGTCTCAAGATGCTGGGAAGTCTGTGTCATAGACAATCTTCTTCTTAGATGTGTTTGGAGTGTCACTTCATAACCATGATCTCCGGTCACTATGTTGACTTGTGACATTGGGACTTGTGGTTCCCATGACAAGAAAGTTATGGATCTGCAAGACTGTGCCCCAGATCAGCCCACTCATGACATGTCCTGGCAATGTAGCCAAAGTGTAATGGCTACTTCTAGCAATGATTAAAAGAGTGTGGTGCATATCTAGGTGCTGAGGACTGTGTATGCTGTGACAAGCCCTATATGTTGTCATACTGGTACATAATCTCATGTGGCCATGCCTGGCATGTATGCTCCTTTGACCTCAGACAACACTGCCAATGAAAAAAAAAATGATGGTGGCACTGGAAATCCTCCATATGCAAGTGGACACAAAAGTAAGGGCGTGCTACTATAGACCTCATAATATTAATCATTACTGTGTATCTGGTCTCCATAACTTTACAGCGGCCATGTAACACAGCAGTGAGGTTCATGCTGGACTGGGCTGTCTGATATTGTGCTTGGATGATACTGTGGTACATCTGAATGGTCTCTACATTTCAAGACCCACCTATGATGTGCAATATTGTGAGGTGCATCTGCAAAGCTGCAAAACTGTAAGTATAGAGGCAGTGTGTGTGCATCTGATGCTGCAACCACAAAGGAGCATCACTGGTGGTTGGAGCCATTATAGGTCCCTCCCCAGGTATGATGAACACTGACACTGTACAGTGTCATGTTCTTGCCTGGGTGAAGCCACACCTTGAAACTATAATGAGGCTGGATGCTCATCCAGGATGGAGATGGATAGTGCTGTTGTGTCACCAGACTGCGATTTGGGTATTTATGTCTTATCATTATCAGTGGGAACAGATGAACCAAATGGTATCAGCCACTCCGGCCAATCCTCCCCTGCATGGCCTCTGTAGCACCTGTGCTGCTAGTATAACAGGGGTGACAAGGGTCTTAGTGTGAGCTTTATCCCCCTACATCATATGTCTGTCGACATATTAGCATTTTTTATTTCAGTATCAAAATTTTTTTATCAAAATCATTTACAAGTTCTAAAATATCACTAACATACTATCCTTTGAAGAACATAAACCCTGCATTCATAGTTTATTTTAAGATTATTCATCTGTGGTACTTTATAAAAAGTATTAATCTCATGTTTTGTAATTCATGATCATAATTTTATTACTATTGCAGGTTCATAGTACACCGCAGTAGGGTATGTAGAAAAGCATTGACGTTTTCCTTCCATTTGGAACTGTTAGCCTACAAGTTTTAATCATATTTGCTTTGCAATGAATACATACTTCATTTTTGAGGGGGAAACCAGAAAAACTCCAAATCATCATGTTGTTCATAGGTCAGCATGGTTACTTTGTGCGATCAAGAAAATACATTTTTTAAGCAAATGTCTGATGTAAGAGAGATGTTTAACAAGCTTTTGTTAAGTGCCTCTAACTGTTGTTAAGCACTGGTCTCACACTAGAGCATAGCCAGCATTAAAAAAAAAGCAGAGAACCACAAAATGTTTCACATCTCTGAAAGCCATAAAACAATAAGCATTGCTATACAGACACTGGCTAGAAGGTAAAAGTATCTTATCTGTCTTTTTTAATTTCAAGCCACTTTCTGCTTGAAGTGTTTTATAGTTTTCAAAGCATGAAACATTGCATGCTACTATACTTTTTCCTCTGCTCACAGTAGTACATTGGAGCAATTGAACCCTGAAAATTTTAAGGAATTCTGATTGGGCTTCATTCCCATAATTACTTTGTTAAGTGTTTTTTGCATTGATGCGAATGCTCACCTCTCAAATTTCACTTTGATCTGCTCTCAAGGTGAATTTTATAACTTTTATCCTTTTATACCTCTAACACACTACACACTGGCTATGATCAGAAATCAGATCATTATCCTCTATGCTCTAACATTAGAACTATGCCCAGTAATTACTCACAGTTTTCCACAAAACTAATGTTTTCAAATATTTTTCAGATTTACTCAGTCAGCAAAACCTCACTGACAATTGTGAATTGAAAATTGTAACATAAATAAATCAAGAAGCACACATTCTTTTTCTTTTGCAACCTTAAAGCCCACTGTAAGGACAATTTGGAGACAGATTCCCAGATATCCTGCCTAAGAAGTGTCAGTACAAAAATCAAACTGCTGGATGGATGCAATCTGGAATAATTCATAAACAAAACTATCTTAAAATGCAGATTCAGTCTGGTAACCTACAATGGTGCAACAGATACAGCTCATAATAAACACATGCAGGCTACTTTTTTTCCAGTGAGGCAAATATGAAAGATGTCAAACAAGTATAAATATACTATGTTGTTACAGAATTAGACCTACAACTAACAAGTACTTATTGACAAATGTATTATTTTCAGACATTTAAGTCAGACAAAGGAATAGCAAATAAGATGCAAGTCAATGCATAAATATCTGAACATATCATCCTTTGTATTTTTTACTATAAAAAGGGACACCATTGAAAAGATATGTCCCTATACTGTCAGGAAGAAAGCAATTTCAGGGAAAAAAAAAGATGGGCAGCAGTTTAAAAAAATTAAATCTAAAGATAGATATAAGAAGATTATAATGAGTTCAGTGCATTTAAAACCAGAGTATGCCCCAGTGGCTACATATCTTCCTGTACAATCTAAAAAACGCTGGTTATACTTTAGGCAGTAATTTTACTGCTTTAACATTATAGCCTGCAAAGTGAGCACCTAAAATAATTTAAGTGGACTCTGCTTTTTTCAAGATTCAGTTAAATTTTGTTTGTCTATTCATCACTAATCATCATAACTGTGTAATATATTTAATGATTTTATTATCTCTTTATTTGACTTGGAGACGGTATTATATGAGTATGGCATATGAAATATTATAAATGCGTTAATCAGTTAACAGCAAAAATGGTCACACAATAAAGGTTAAGTGCTTAAAGGGATCAGAAAACTCATTATTTTGTAAATATCAAGTGCTTCACTGCCAGAATTTATTTTATTCTGTTCATGTGTGTTTATGTTTGCACTTGCAAATGACTATGTGTGTGCTAATGTATGTGTGTATATTTGTGTGTGAGAATGCTTGTGCCTGTATGTGTGTATGAAGGTATAGCTGTAGGTACACAAAGTGACATCCCCTCAGCTTCAGTTGTCTGGTGCACAATCACCAAGGGTTACAATGATGATTGCTGTTTTCCATAGGAAATCACTGCTGGCATACAGTTAGAAATCCTACCAGTAATGGATGCTTTTGTTTTGGAAGATTTTCCCTTTTTTCAGTTGGTTCCACTTTAAAACTGTTTTTTATAAGCTTGGAATGGGGGTATGGAGGGATTGCTTCATTTGCAGTTTAGTTTTTTGCCCTTTTGACTTTTGGGCATTAGTTTTCAATGTATTGGTTCCTCGGCATTCTAACAATTTGGGGTTCCATAGTAAAACTGTGGGGGGAGGGTGCTCTGTGTTTTTTCAGTGGATTCAGGGAGAGAAATATCCTGAACAAATGTAGTGAGTACAGGATGCTGGGAAGAAAGACTACTATAGCTAAATCATCTGTGACTTCCAAAACAGGAACATTCTCTTCCTTAAATAAGAAACCTATATATCTCTCTTGCGCTATGACTTACTTACCGAGAACAGTAGTATATAAAAAAATTGTCATTGAAGTTGTGTATAAGTAGATGGAATACAACCCAGTAAGTATTCTCACAGGAGTATTGCTCTCCAGTTAGAAAAATGAGTGAAAAATTTATCATAATATTTTTTTGAAGAGTCAGCCTACCATTTCATTTCTTAGAGTTGAGCAAACAAGACCTTGATCTTCATGCAAATATTAATTAAAACATAAGCAGTTGACTTGCATTATAGTAATTTACATTACTTTGGCACTGTAGTTGTGGTTATAGTATAGTTTACTACAACTGAAGAATTGTTGATTGGTCTTATCCGCTTAATCTCGGTAGAATTGTGTTCAAATATTCAGTTGTACTGCATAATGATATTAATGATAATATCCATTTGTTAACCAGGTAGGCACTCTGCACACACAGCCCTTTTTCAGGGAAGACCCAAAAGCATTTTTTCTAGTTAAGTGACTTGGTCAAGACCACACCATGGACAAATGTGAGAACCAAACCCTGTACTACAAGAATTACAGCTCACAGCCTTAACTATCTGCATCAACTGCCAGACTAAAACAAATATTACAGACAAAACAGGCATGGAATGTGTTGCTTATCATTTAATTCCACCCTGCATATGATGAGTCTATATCATCAAATCGAAAAGACCAGAAAGTGAATGGCTTTAACATTGAAAATGTCATTCTTTGAGGTGTTTATTGTGAGATTGTGGTACAGTGAGGATCGGAAAATTTGCCCTTTCCTCATTGTAGTGCAATCTCAGAGTTGATATATATATATATATATATATATATATATATATATATATATATATATATATATATATATATATATATATATATATATATATATAGTTAGCGAGTTCGATGAATGTCATTTCTGATGTTAAAGCTGTTCGCTTTCCTATCATTTTGATTTGGTGATATAGACTCACATAAGATAGATTATCGCAAATGAAGAAATAAGCACTCAAGAAAGGAGGGTGAAAAAAAGAAAGCCTGCTCTTTTTTCTAATGTACATAACAGTGTGCCATATTTCCCAGTCATAAATATGATCAATGTGCAAAAAGTAAAGTTCTCAGCACCCCCCCCAAATATTTGAAAGTGATTGCCAGCTTTGTAGGATGTCATACATATAAAAGAATGAATTCCGTTCTAACTGCCGGCACCTGTAAGAACTAATGCATGATAACGTGCTTTCCTAAAAATGATCCCTGGGATTCATGAAGCTCGGCGCAAGGCCGGCGTTAGGCTTGCAACGACCATGTGGCGTGAAGATGGCGCAGTAGTGCCAAATGCATATTAATGAAGGCGCATTGCCGCCACAGCCACGTGCATAGGAAAAGAGCGCGAGTGCATAGGGCGTGTCGAAGTGCCGCACAGAGGCATGGAAATGTCAGCTGTCGACGTGCAACCTAAAATGCTCGCATATAACAATTTGCATGCAATAGTAATCACATCTGTCAGTATCCGTGGATACTGAAACGTATGCAAAGCATGCAAGACAGTTCCTGCCAACACAAAATTAAGAAGCAAACACAAATTCACGGTAGGGAATAACGGGTCCCCATCCCTTGAACAAATAACATTGAAAACCGTGTGCCCGTTGTCCAACGCAGTGTAGATAGTTATACCAAGTGGAAGTGAAATGTATCATGTTAGCGCGCCGCCAATAGCTACGTCCAGCCCAATGGTCAGGGTCACGAGCTGTCCCACATTGTGAGGGAGAGTACACAGCTGGGCAGATATGTCCATAACAAAACCATGATAAATGTAAATATCTAGTGACCGTATGACAGAATTATATCCCACAACGCATGTAATAGTCACATACAATAGGTATGTCCGTATGTAACATACCATATGTGACAAGAGATAGAATAAGCAAGAAAATGAAACAGAAGGAGCATATAAACTGCTACAACAATAAGGCAACATGTAGGCTTAAAGGAAAAGTATTATCCGTAGCATTGACTGTGGGTATGTGTTGTCCAGTACAATCGGATATGTGTCCGTAATATATCCCATCCTGGACATAGGAAAAGGTGGCACCCTAGCAAAGATCAGAGCAGTCGGCCAAAATCCGCACATATGTGGTCCAAGCCGTACTTGTCAGGATGTGTCACAGTTGAACGGGTATTACCCGGGTGTACCAACCATGTCATGAAAGTGAAGTATGGGAGTGTACCTATTTGCGTGATGTACAGCATGTGGAAGGTGAACCATGCCAGGGTAGTCCACACAACCATACAGGTACCTGACATATGTAGTGTATGTAAAGTGTTACCTTGACCGTGTCATGGGCCATCAACCAAAGCAGTGATGGATGGAGTGTCAGGAATATGTGTGTGTGGGGGATGGGTAATGGTATAATCTTCAAAAGCGAGACTGTGTTGTATGCAGAATAGGTGAACTGGAGGTGTATGAGGGAGCAGCGGGTGAATTAGAAAGAAACATAAAGAGCATTTATACACATCTGCAATACAACCTGACAGGCCATACTGTAGAACACAATCCCACAAACATATGAATATTACAATGTGTGATACAATTGTACAGAAATGTCACCGGCACATACCCACAGAATGGTCCTGATGGAACCGGCCCATTCAAATGCAACACACCTGGATGCATAACTGAATACCCATCATCCCCTCTACAGCACACAACCCTCCCCCATACCTGAATGTCCACCAAATCCAGCCATACTTGGCCTACTAGCTTGGCGCAGCCACATCTACACATAGAGACCACTACTCATATGTAGTAGGCAGTGTCACCCTAGGCAGTTTCAGGATTGCAAATTATGTATCCCTTGCATGTAAAACCCCCAACACATTTTCGTAAAGCCAAAAGAATGGCCGGTATTGGTCTTGTTAAATTTTTGGATATCCCTCATGGGATAAATAACTTGTGTAAACATCAGAATGGGTATCAAGACACGATGTCCAGTCCTGTAGACATCTGGACACAAGTCTGAATGTGCAGTAGTGGTGCACAAGACTGTCCAACCCTAGACGGTCATGCAGAACCTACTACCCAGGATCAAACACCTGCCCGTGATGCACGTATCCCCACATGAATAACTGAGAGAATATATTGCACACATTCACATAGTGGCACTTGGAAATAGGGTGATGCAGGCACTGACGTAAACAGGGTATCCCCTGATCCACTGTGTGAGGGACAGTCACTGTGTGGGTAGGTGTGTCCTGACCAACAATGATACAATGCCAAATGTCCTGTGATTGTAGGAAATAACTATGTACCATACTGCATGTAACAGTTGCCTAAAGCAGTCATGTCAGGATAGAAAATACATAATTCATACAAGAAACAGACTAACAACTACACTGCTAAAGGTATAGGCTCTCAGCTAGGAAAATAATTAATGTTTTAAACCTGCACTGACCGTGGGTATGTGTTGGCCTAAACAATCTGGTGTCCCCAGAATATATCCCAACCTGTACATATGACAATGTGTCAACCCTACCAATGGTCAGAGCATTCGCACAATAACTGGCCAGCCTCTTAATCACTCACAAAGCCAGTGACCTTTGGAGGAAAGGTGTTGAATGAGAATGACTAATTACAACAATTAAGAGTAATAGATGCATTTAACTGCAGAAAATAAGTAGTAATACGAATCTGTCGACACATTCCAAGTTAATAGTACTAATATGGTAGAAGTGTCCGTGATTGTCCCTGTCACTGTAGAAACTATTCCTCGAGTATCACAGAGGTCCATACACATATGTACACCAACCAGCTGTGACATTTGTTGCATACCTGTAGTGAATTTATAACTGATGTCCAGAATAATATTCATCATATATATAAATGAATGAAATAGTCAAATGTGAAGGGAAACACGTGGAACCCCCCCCCCTGTATTATGTAGTGGAGCCACTCCCTGCCCTATATTATGTAGTGCCGACCTAATAATGTGGTCAGAGGTGCCCAAACACCTGCGTCTGTAAACACAGGTAGAATGTTAAAATCTGGACTAACTCTGTCCATGTGCTACATCTGATATTTGAACAGGTACAGGGCGGTTCTAGTCACCAGTCGGACAAGCCTAAACCCGGACCAGCACATGTGTATGTGCGAGGACTATAAGCGTAGGTGTTCTGAATATCCTTGGACTGAGTAGACATGCAGCACGGGACCAGAGCAGTATGAAATACGGAATGACGGAAGTGCAGTACTACGTTTTTCCCAGCAGGAGAATGGATGCCTGCTGTGTAAGTGAGGTGTATGTCAGAGTAGCTATGAACCATGGGTATACATATAAATGAGGCAGAACAACAATAGTGTAGTGGTTAGAGCATCCGCCTAATGTAAAGGCATTCCCGGTTCAAGTACGACTATAGCACATATTAATTTATTGTGTAATGAATGCCTCTGTGCTGTAAAGCCAACATTTAAACATGTAAAGGTGAACGCGTGTCTCGCATGGGGCCGTTAACCGGACTCCATCAATCAAAGTGGCACTTTCATAAGGAATAAGGCACATCTAATCACAAAGAAGTGGCAGTAAACATATGCAACTCACAATAAGTACATGCAAGTGCACCTGCGTGGGTGTAATCAGCTTGTAGCATGGCAAATGTATGTTGTCTTGTACAGCTGTAACTTTTATATAGATAGATAGATAGATAGATAGATAGATAGATAGATAGATAGATAGATAGATAGATGTGTGTATAGATAAATATCCACAGACATAAAATAAATATACAATTATATATCTATATATATATATATATATATATATATATATATATATATATATATATATATATATACAATGAATGCCAAAAGACAAAAGCAAACATAAGGGTTGTGAAGGGAATATAGAGCAAGTAAGGTATTATAAAGTGCTGGCAGCGTATGTCAGATAAAGCTGCACAAGAGTGAGTAGAGCACCGCTATACACACCAGAGGCAGGTTTATACCAGTGGCCATTACATCGTTGAAGTGCTACGTCAACATTATACATGGAAAATGTAGTACATGTTGCGACCACCTACACTTGTAACCCGCAAATCGTTCATAATCCATAACACCAGGAAAGGCATGAATGTGCAAATATGAATGGATGGGGACCCTGTGAATACAAAATGTGTGTACGGCCCCAACGCTCTGGAGAGGGCAATGTGTAAAGGTGTGTCATGGCTGCGATATCAGGTGGATAATGGCTGTTATGTGTGGAAGCTCAACACGGGTGTGCTGGAGAAACTATGGATAAGCGATTATGGACAAAGGCGTGCTAGGGTATGTTGCACCATTTGCAATGGAGTGGCCCGTGGAGGTCAGCTAGTACGTAGGTGCGATTCCTAGATAGACCATCATCTGCATGGAGACATGCGTGAATGGGCTTATCGTCATCGGACGTTGTGCGTCAGGGCTGGCAGCCCGGCACGTAAAACCTATCTGCCAACCATGAGCGGAACGGAGTTCTGCTGTGACAACCCCAAACTGGGAAAAGCAGAAAGACACAACTACATGCAGACATCAATATGTTGACGTACGATCTCAGTAACACAAACACTCATTCTATTAACATTAATAATATGAATGTGCACAGAAACAAACACAGTAGCAGGAATAATAGGCTGCACATACGAGTAATAGGCCGAATGACACTGTATCACATCACACTTATCAGCGGCACCCCAGACATGAAAAACATGCGCCATCTGTCCGCTGTATAACGTGCAGTATACTGATCACAAGGTTACCGGAGTGAAGTGTCGGTGTCATAATGACTAAGGCAATACTATGCAGTTAAAGCAGAGATAAAACTCAATACGCATGTGTAAGTGTCTATGTCCGGGAAATGTATAGGTTAACGGACACACAGATGTATATATATAGATAAAAACTTTATATATATATATATATATATATATATATATATATATATATATATATATTTATTTATTTATATCAACATATATATACAGATATATATACACATACAACAGGTATTGATATATACACATATATATATATATATATATATATATATATATATATATATATAAATATATACACACAAAGATATAATACATACATATATATATATCTATATATATATATATATATATATATATATATATATATATATATAGATATTTATATATATATATATATATATATATATACACACACATACAACAGGTATTGATATATACACATACACACAAAACAAATATATATGTCATTGTAGATATACATGTACATAACTAGGTTACTTTACAGCAATTAGGGGTAACATATTTACAGACCGGGCATATGTGACTGGGAGGTCCAATAAATAAACATTGTACCCCCCACACCACCCAGCTAGGCCGGTCAGACATACAGACAGGCAATAAAGATAAATACACTGCTGCTGTCCAAAACACCGGCAGAAAAGTACCAGTGGGAGAGATCTGCAAGGTCTACACTTTAAACATGGATAACGGTGTCCCTTGCGGGACCCCAAACATTCACTGTACGTGTGAACCCATGGTTATCGATGCAAGCAGGATGTAGGTGTACATGGAAGAGTAGGTTGTGCAAGTGTGATAATACATGGGTTGACAAAATGTACGACATGTGTCCCGAGACGGGGAGAGTGGGCAATGTGTAGGGGTGTGCTCATACCCTAGCTGCGCTCACAGTAAGCATTTGTCATGAGTGCTGTAGGGAGGTGCCAGGTAGGTGAACCATGGGTATGCAATAATGGGCTTAAGTGTGCAGGTGCTGGTTGGCAGAGATGTAGTAGGCCCGCCCAGTGGAAGTCATTAATATTCCTATGTGGGCATAGCAGACGCCTATACCTCCCAAACATGAAGAGCACATCTACCGGATAGTCTGTAAACCATCGGGGGAATGCTTAGGGACCAAATCAGTGCCGTGTACCCGATTAGCATAGACGTCCATGGCTATGAATCAGAATGTAAAAAGTCCAACTAAACACTTCCAGAACTAATGATATTAGGTGGACAGGTGGCGGAATACAGGTAATGACAGATGACAACATGTATGAGTCATAAACAGCATGTACCTCAACAAACGTGAATGAATACATATGCTCTGTGACTGTCAATGTGTCTGGTTAATAGAACCAATAGTCTAAATGTGTCCCACAGGGTGTTATGCAGTGTTCCTGATACAGTGTTCATTCTCCCCCATTGGTATGTGAGGTCTGCTAGTGAGGGAAGATGATAGCATCATAGATGAGGTTTACCACCCATACGCCTTTGAGGGACACACCCGTCTGGGCAGTTGTGTCCTGCAAAATGAATGTTATGGCACATGGCCTGTGAGTTCGGGAAAGGAGGCCATATATTGTGTGTAGTGGTGTCAGAAATTAATTTGTTGTATTGTATCAGAAACAGCTACATGTAATAGGAAACAGTCTTAACAATTATAATGCTACAGGAACAACCTTAACGTATGCAAACTGTTGAAGTAGTCAGTTTACTACTGGCTGTGGGTATGTGTTGCCTTGACACATGTGATAGCTCTACATATAGGATCTAAAGGGCCACCACCATTCTGAATGGCCAAAGTGGGACCTGCTCTGTAGAAATGTCAGATGTACTAGGGCAGAACATACCTACAGCCATGCATAGTACAGAAATATATATATCAGCACAAATCAAAGCGTAGTCTAGCAGCAGTAAAGTTGCTTATGCTACTACATATAACATATTGACGTGTCACGTATACAAGACCTGTAACAAGCAACCACTACAGACACGTAGAATATGAGAATGTCCCCTAATCAGTACAGTTGCAATGGCCAGAGTATTGTCACATGACATATGCCTAATGAGAGACTGTCCCATGCAAAGTGGGAAAGGTGTTACTCCGACAGTCTCCCGTCGTGCAATCTGAAAGGTGGAAAACATACAGTAGGTATGCAGTAGCATGACTCGGCAGACAGCTGCGTTAACAAAAGAACAGTCACATGTCAGCATTGCAGAGTATTGGTCCCCATGAATCAGGCAGATGGGAGCAGATCGTATGATGAACACACATATAATATGATTATGTCACTGGACAGGCCGCCGAGTCTGTACAGTCGAACGCCTGCCGTCACCAAATGGTTAGACATACCCGATACTGTAGTCATGTAGTCCAATGTAATACGCATCACAAGGGACTGCACACACCCAGCGTGAGTGACAAATGTAAGCACAAATGTCGGTGAGCAAGCGGCTGTAAGTGTGTTTGTCTACCAGTATGCCAGTAGTGCACTGTCAAAGAAATGTGGAGTCTAAACGGGAATAAGGTGCTGTAACCAGAGGTCAGCAGTGCTTACCACTGTGCAAACCCATGCACAACTGCACCCACCTGCTGGAATGTGCCTCACCCAGTCCGTATCCAAAGGCATCTGTCTGTCCACAAACAAAGAACCGTCCTATTCACGTGTTGGTAGCAGTACCCTGCGCACATAGCTCATGTGAATAAAAAATAGACCATGGCATATGTACAGACAATAGACCACACACACACTATACAGCACAGTCATCCAACAGTATAGCAATGTACTGGCAGATATGTCCAGACCACTGGTGTATGCATGCCTGTCCATCCTGTGTTTCAGTGTGTGAGCATGCCCAGTATGACTGTTACGCATGTTGTCGACCGACATTACCATCATACCGTCATGTGTGTGAGCATGCCAAGTATGGTCAACTGTATTGCATGTGTCACATGTCCAGATAGTCAGTACTGTGTTGCCGACCCCTCCGTTCTACATGGGCAGGTGTCATGCTGTGTCTGCAGGGTAGCTAATGGTCATGTGGCATTGACAGTTGCTACATGTCTGCATAGCGTAGGGGGACATCTAACTGCATCCACAGTCCTACACAGCACCGGGGGTGGCGCACATGACTCTCACATGTGTAGGTTGGATGGGGGGCACAGCTGACAGTTGTACACATTTGCCACTACTGTACTGGTATGCCAGGTACTCCATGTCGGTGTGTGGACCTACCTAAATTACCGGTTGAAGGGATACCAGTGTACATCAGATCCCAGCTTTAAATACCAGCATAGTGGTGTTGGACGTCCGACCTTTCACAACCTACATCAAACTGCCTGGCCTGCTGTAGTCTGTGTGTGTCTCTGGGGGTTGGGGTCATTCATTGGGCATATCCATAGGCCATTGCATATCATTAGTCTGTATTGGTCCACACCTGTCCAGCTGCATGGAACGTGTGTGGGCTGTATGGACACACATGATGGTCAGCCCATAATCTGCAGTGGGTTAGGACACCCTGTGTACTACAGGCTACCATTGTGACCCCCGTATGTGTTACAGATGTCATGGTGCCACTATGGACATGTACTGTCTGCTGCCCTAACATTCGGCCACTAAAGTCTCTTGTATGCTCACATATATACCATAGCAATGGGTAAATACACATTGTAGTACAAATGCCAAATGTTAGGTCGATAGACATACCTTGGGTGTGTTCCAGACCTCAGGACAGTGCTGGAGGTCTGTCTATGTTGGATGCACACAGTGCACCTCCTATAAATGTCCAAGCACAGGTAGTGTCATGTTCGGCATCCATTGTACTGTGTGCAGGTCAGAGAGGGTGAAATCCCTGGGTACCTACTGTGTCAGTGCATATGCCTAGTGTTGCCTCACTGCCAAGGGCAGGTCATACTGTGCATGGCCCATTCGCCGACTGGGCCCTGCTGAGGTAGTTCCTTCGCCAAATCACACTGTGCCTGTACAGGCCTTGGCAGTGGTGTTGGGCCGTGTGGCCCTGCTCCATGCTGTTCCTGCTGCAATTGTTACTGTGGGATCAGATTGTGTAGCATAGCAAATACCATAACAATGTGTGTGCATGTAGTTAGTGAATACTGCAGGGCTCCACTGGATGTGTCCAGATACCAGAACTGTGACCTGAGCATCCCAAAGACATGCTTAATTATATGTCTTGTCTGTGTATCTGCCTCATTATGGTGTGAGTGTTCAGGTCTGTGTGCATTGCTGATGGGTGTCATCAGCCACGACACCAGTGTTTACCCAGCATCCCCCACTAGGAGACTGTAGGGGATGTCCATATTGGCAAATGTGTGGTTCAGCTATGTCTGAATCCATATATTGGAATATCATAGCTTCCAGGGCAGACAACACACACATTCAATCTAATGCTCTGGCCATCGCATATTGCCTAGCTGTTGAAGGGTATGCCCCTGCAGTGAATGTAGGCCCTACCCCACTCACTGGGTGGTGCTTTGTTGTGTATGTGTGTGCAGGCTATAGCACCCAGTACCCCAGGGTAGTCAGCCATGTGGTTGAAAAGATGCATATTGCTGGTCTACTAATCGCGTGTGTTGAGTACATGTACATGCTCACTAGCATGTGTTGACATGGCGTCTGTGAACTGGTGCAATACTCTGGATGCAGATGTCTGTGACATCTCCATGATATCCCCAGTTGTGCTGTGTGAGGTACCTGTAGGCCAACACATACCATGATATCCATTGTGATGGGTTTCCCTCGGCCTGCTTGATGTGTCAGGTGTGGCAGGCACAGGTCAACAAGCCGCTGTAGGAGGACTCTGTCCTCCCCATAGTGCTCCACCATCCCCAGCTCATGTAGCCCCTGGTAAGTCACCCTGGGTCTATAAAGTCTTATGTCACCCCAGTAAGGGTTGTTTGGCAGCATACACATCCTCACTGCCCTCAGCCTCTTGCACATGTTGGTCTATGTTGCCTGCTGCAGCCCTTCTCATTTGATTGGACTGTGTTGTGAAATGTCCCCGCAGGTATACACCGGTGGTGTAGAGTGCGGAAGAAACCTGTGTGTATGCTGCTTGCTCACATTACCGTACTGTTCAGGTGCGGGCTGGCCATGTCATCTGCTGATTGTGCTGATAATCACCTGTTTGTGCAGCCTGTATACCCTGACTACCCCACTACTGCTTTTGTCCCTCCCAATGTCACCAGGCAGGTATAGACACACCCCTAGCTTAGGCATGCTAAGGCAGGAGCACTCACGAGGCACAGTTCTGCAATGTACGTACAGTATGCCTGACCCCCCCTCCCATGCTGTCAACTATATTCGAGCCCTGCACCCGGCTAACTACACACATACACTCCAGGGATCTGCATCACACCCTGGGGATAAATGGGATACACTATTGTCAACCTCATCTGCATAGTATAGTCTTCTAGTGAATAGTTATATGACCTATACTGAACATCCAAATTAATAACCACTGCTTAGTGTCACTCAGATCTGTACACAACTGGTAACAGGTGCCTTACTATCACCATATTCGATGCTCATGGTCTTCCCAGCAACAAAATAACCGGTGTCTACACGACTACAACCTGGGACCCTGCACACAACAGATGATGTGCATTACCACTACGCCATGGCAGATATACATGCATCCGAGGTTATCACGTACAGATCATCTGGCACAAACATTCAATAGTGCTAATGTCCCCAGACATATATGTTTATATCTATGTCTATCACTCTATATCTACATATATCATATATATTATATGTATACATATATATATATATATATATATATATATATATATATATATATATATACATACATACATACATACACACATATACATATACACACATATGTAGATATTGCATTTATATCACAACAGCGGGCCACATGACAGCAAAGCATTAGACAGGAATGAAAAGGAAACTACATGTGCCACCTGCATCATGTAGTGTTGTTACTATCAAGGCATGTGTGTTTTGTTGCGTCACATGGGTCAGACTCTATTAAGGGTAAGAGTAGGGCTGCTGACATTTACTCACCAGACCTATTGATGAATGTATGTGTTGACAACCCAGTGTCTTGGCAGAATATGTGGGCTGTGGACACTATATAGGTCAGCAGCAAAACACACTGAACACGTCCCGCAGCTAGCCACCCACAAATACCAACACATAGGGTATAAATGGCAAACACACACACCTGCCATGCCTTGGAATTGAACACCTACCTGTCTATTATACCACACTACAGCATTACACAGTAACAGAATGTGCTACCAAGTTTCAGCATCACAGCTCTCCCAGAGGCATACTTCTGGATGGGTGACATCATCAGCAAAGGCAAAGACACCGATAGGGAGTGTACGGAGAGTTAGCTGTCTAAAAACTTTATTCTGTTCCCAGACAGCTGGAAATACACACACGACAGGGCTGGGATTAGAACATAGAACATACTACCTGACTACCTTATCACACTAAAGCATTACGCAGTTACAGAACGCACTACAGAGTTTACTGGAACACAACACTCCCAGAGGCATACTTCTAGGTGGATGACATCATCAGCAAAGGCAAAGATGCCGTTAGGGAATATATGGAGAGTGAGCAGTCTAAAAACATTACTCTGTCCCCAGGTGGCTGGAAACACACAGACACACACACACACACACACACACACACACACACACACACACACTTGGCAGGGCTGGGAGTTGAACATACACCTAACTACCTTATCACAGTAAAGCATTTCGCAGTTACAGAATGCGCTACTGAGATTACTGGAACACAGCACTCCCAGAGGCATACTTCTAGGTGGATGACATCATCAGCAAAGGCAAAGAAGCCGTTAGGGAATGTATGGAGATTGAGCAGTTTAAAAGCATTACACTGTCCCCAGGCAGCTGGAAACAGACACACACTTGGCAGGGCTGGGAGTCAAACATACACCTAACTACCTTATCACACTACAGCATTACGCAGTTACAGAACGCGTTACCGAGATTACTGGAACACAGCACTCCCAGAGGCATACTTCTAGATGGATGACATCATCAGCAAAGGCAAAGATGCTGATAGGGAATGTATGGAGAGTGAGCAGTCTAAAAGCATTACTCTGTCCCCAGACAGCTGGAAACACACAGGCACACACATGCACACACACACTTGGTAGGGCTGGGAGTCGAACATACACCTAACTACCTTATCACACTACAGCATTTTGCAGTTACAGAATGCGCTACCGAGATTACTGGAAGGTAGTGTTCCCAGAGGCATACTTCTAGGTGGATGACATCATCAGCAAAGGCAAAGACACTGTTAGGGAATGTATGGAGAGTGACCAGTTTAAAAGCATTACTCTGTCCCCAGGCAGCTGGAAACACACACACACACACACACACACACACACACACACACACACTCGGCAGGGCTGGGAGTTGAACATATACCTAACTACCTTATCACACTACAGCATTACGCAGTTACAGAACACACTACTGAGATTACTGGAACACAGTACTCCGAAAGGCATACTTCTAGGTGGATGACATCATCAGCAAAGGCAAAGATGCTGATAGGGAATGTATGGAGAGTGAGCAGTCTAAAAGCATATTACTGTCCCAAGGTAGACAGAGACAAACACACGGCAGTGGTGTGAGCGGGACAACTGCCTATCTACGGAGCACTATTACAACACTACATAGATACGAGACGTGCCACAGACAGTACACCCTTCAAGACAGTCAACCAGTGTGTTCAATGTAGGAATCCATCCTGGCATGGGGTATGGACATCTGTTGCCTGGATGACCACTATCGCTATACAGGATTTCAATGGTCATGCCCATACACAGATGCACATAACCAACACAAGGTGCCACTGGGCATGCTCACACACTTAGTAGCACACGTCCATTTGGAATGTACTGTGTGTCCATCTACACAAAAGCGTACTGGGCATGCTCACACACTTAGTAGTAGTGAGGGGCTGTCTTGTATGCACACAGATTATAAACACGGAAGGGCACAGTGTGTTGATAGTGAACATTGTTAGCATGAACGCTGCACTACATATATCTGACACTGGTCGTCAGTGCTAGATGTGTAGCGTTCGTAATCACAGCTGACAATCCAGATCCAACAATGGGGAATATGGACATCTCTGCAGTGAGGAACACCTGGCATATGGCACAGTTGTGTACAATAGCACTACCACCGTATACCTGAGATACAGACATGTGGGCCATAAGACCGTGACGGACCACTCCAGGTGTTAGTGTCCCCACGTACATGAAGGCCACCCACATGTACTGACCAGTACACACTCAAGAGCCATCACAGATGTCTCAGGTGCAGATCACAGTGGTAAATACCACATTCTACTATGTAGCCCTCAGATATCACCATGTTCTT
The DNA here is from genome assembly GCF_019279795.1 of Protopterus annectens. Taxonomy (NCBI): domain Eukaryota; kingdom Metazoa; phylum Chordata; order Ceratodontiformes; family Protopteridae; genus Protopterus; species Protopterus annectens. Next base: position 1,967,513,484 of record NC_056731.1, read on the forward strand.
GGACCAGCAACACACATCCATACATTACTACAACACCATGTTACTCATGACCAGTGGACTGTACATAGGTCTACAGCAACTGTGCAGACTACACATGTACTGACAGGGTTCCATCATGTGTTATGCAATGCAATGATACCACTGTTCATAACCAGGTCAGCTCTACACATAACAGGGGCTCTGGGTCTTATACAGCTGTAACAGATGACTGTTGCTGTACATCAAAAAAACACTCATGTTTGGATATGACATACATATAATTGCCGTGGATATGTACATGGCCCACACACACACACACACACACACAACACATATGTACATAGCATAGCTTTTGCTGTCCTCTGTGCAGACAAGTGGCTACAGCAATCAAATGCATGCACATGGAAGGTAGGTCCATGGCTGTTGAATGCTAACAGTACATAAGGTAGCAATGTTGACTGTGGTAACATTCCCTCTGTACTAGTTATCCATGACAACCATCATATCATACAACAGTCCATGTGTCATGTATGTCATCACACATGTCCACCAATTGCAATGCATACAAACATGGCTACATGACAGGAATGTAGGACCAACACACATGTACATGTAGTGGTGTGCATTCAGCTACCATGCATGTGCAGTAGCTGATGTATGCAGTTCATCTGTGTCTAACTGCAACATGCAGTTGCAATGCAGCCCCATCATTGACACCTGTATATGGTGAAATACTGACAGTACGGTAGGATGTACATCAGGTATGGATGGATGTGTGTACATAAAGGGGTGGTCCACCTTTGCAGATTAATGTTTGCTGAAGACAGCTCACAGGTGTGTCACAAGCCATCCTACCATGACATGTGCAAACAGTACACTATGTTACTGTTACTTGAAGGTGAAGACATACATCCTACACAGCGGTCAAGATGTTACTGACTGTAAATCACTTGACACCTGTAACACTTACATCCTCCTATGTGCATATAGCAGCACAATTGCCAAAGGTAGCGTTGGTGCACATAATGCGGCCAGTACTGCTGCATGTCTGTCAGACGTATCATCATATAGCAGGTGTATGATTCACAGTACTGCCATGTGTGTTTGCTTGTGTGACCATATATGCCACGTATGGTGGGGAATACATCCCAATTGTTACACACCCCTGTACACTGTTGTAGAGATCTGTACATACTGCAGTGTAGAAAGCAAGACATAGGCAGGGGTGGTGTGTGTATCACACACATGTCAGCTATCTGTATGTGAATGACATTTGTGGACTCCACAGTGTGTGTGTGTGTGTGTATGTGTGTGTGTGTGTGTGTGTGTGTGTGTGTGTGTGTGTGTGTATGTATGGCTGTCTGGTGCATGGAGTGAGGGAGTATGCTACGATACAGAACCGACAGGATCCCTAACCCCTCATGGTGATGCAGTCTACTACCCTGTTGATGCCGTCAGTCTCAGCCTTACTGGCTACCTGTACATGTAATTCTCTGTGTCACGTCATGTAGGTGCAAAGTACTGTGAAGGTTATTACCACATAGGCAGGGGTCCTCACCTTAACACTATCGAGTGTGCATTATAGTGTCATTGACCCTGTGAGTGCAGGCATGTTACTGTGTGTTTCTGTGTATGTCTGTGCATGTTCTCATCCTGTAATGTGACAGTGTATTACTGCTACACAGTGAGGCCTCATGCTATCAACTGGCCTCTAACCTTGAATCAGCCAGACCGCTGTGTAAACCTCCCCACCATGTCACTGTACCTGTGATGTGACCCGGTATGGATGTCACGTCTCTAGCCACTGTAGCCTATTAAACAGCTCACATGCTTCTGGATCAGTAGATGTGTGGACATCTGTGGAATGGCGGTGTTTCTAATAGTGAGGTTGAGGCTACGTATAGCATGCTGGTATTGCCATACATGCCTGTCAGTACTCCACATTTACACATGGGAAACTGCAAACACTGCTACTTATTGGCACATGCAATTAGACCTTAAGGAGGGAAGCAGGGCATCATTACCAACATGCTGTTACTGTTGTTACCAAGACACATACTGTGAACATACAACAATGCACTCTAACTGCAAACACTGTAACGTAATGGCACATGCAATTAGACCTTAAGGAGGGAAGCAGGGCATAATTACCAACATGCTGTTACTGTTGTTACCAAGACACATACTGTGAACATATAACAATGCATTCTAAACCTGTACTACATGGTATGTCTGGTGCGTGTCAACAGTACACAACAAATGTAATATACACTTATCTCACTATTCTGTTCACCCTGTGCATCAGACCATATGAGCATGTCCCTGCACCGATGGTGTGGATGACAGGGATGCAGCACAGGCATCATCATATGCACAGGGTGATAATGTTTGCCAGGGGCATAGGCTGCACCAGTGGATGACATCATGTGTGTGGGTTAGGGCTGGTGATCTGATTGTTCATGTGTGGTTGTTATGCATGTGGGTGTTGCAGTGCCCTACAGATGTTTCTGCTGTGTGCGTGTATGTGTGCAAACAGTTCTGCCATGTGTCCAGCCTACACAGGGGTATTATTGACAGCTCCAAATTGTACAGACCAGGATGTACAGCTCACTGTGTCCGGCCACGGCCATGTGACCTTTGCCTGCCAGGGGTTGCACGGGCACTACCAGGCAGAGGTACAGATTGGCTACTGTCCAATGACACATGTCCACTGGAACTGTGTCCACGCTGGGAACATCCAGGGCCACGTCCATGTGGCCTGCTGTGTCCTGGTGTGGACAGCACAGCACCAGCTGCAATGCTACTGCTACCAGCACTGTGGGAGCGGGCATGTGAGGTAGCTCGTTCACGTTGACCTGCACCAGGTGGTGTAGCTGGCTTACATCCACATGGCCTATGCCTCACTCCTACCAGATGTTCCAGCACAGATAGCTCACGCTCGCGGATTGCCATGCCACGGTCAAGGATTCCAACCATGTCACCCAATCGCTTGTCCAGAATGTCAGCAATCTGCTGTTGAGCATTTGCCAATGCCTGGATGTTGTCATTTAAAGAACGGATAGCAGCCCTCTGAAGCCTCTGCCCTTCTCTGTTCTGCCATTCAGCACGTGCCTGTGCCGCCATTACAGTCTGAAACATGCGTCTGGTGACACCAGCTGCTGCGCTCTGTCCTGCAGGTGCATGTCTGCCAGAGGTCCTCCTACGAGCAGCACTGGCCACATGCCTGTGTGGCACATCTGCAGTCATTACACTGACACCATGGTGTGAAGACACACCTTCTGTAGCCACCACACATTCCGGTTCCAAGCTAACACACGCTGACTGTCCTTCCTCTATGGCCACTGGTGATGGAGTATGTGTTGGCATGAGAACTGTGTGTGGGGAAGAGGGGGGCATAGCTGGGATGGCAACCATTGGCACAGTTTCAGCCCCTGACAACCCTGCCTGTACCTCAGGCATATGTTCATTACTGCTAGAGTCTGTGGGGCACTAACATCAGATGGACCGCAGGAGGATAACACACCTACATCACCTGTGAATACAAAAAAAGACTCTACATTACAATAGACACACAGACAGACAGAGACACAGACACACAGAAAGACAGACACACAGACACACAGGCACACAGACATACAGACAAACGCACAGACACATGGACACACATACACACAGACAGACACACAGACACAGAGACAGACACACACACAGACAGAGACAGACACACACACAGACAGACACACACAGAGACAGACACACAGAGACAGACACACAGAGACAGACACAGGCACACAGAGGCAGACACAGACACACACAGAGACAGACACACACAGAGACAGACACACAGACACAGACACACAGACACAGACACAGAGACAGACCATGCATGTGATTTGACAGACGGCATGCAGCATGCATGTGATACAGCAGACGGCATGCAGCTCAAACATTAATAGTGGTAGTTAGCATACATCCCTGGGTTGCACACAACAGCAAGCAGGTGTCATATCAAAAGCCATGCAGTTCACACAATTAATGTAGTAAGCATGCATCCCTGTGATACACCATGTGGACCAGCACAGGTTAACAGTACACATGGCTGATGTGACCTTGACATTAACATGTAGTATGACATGTAATCTGCTGACGTGTGCATTGACATGCATACATGTCTAACACAATGGTGTCCTGACACATGTACAGCGGTGTAATGGGTATCACATTGCAGTGTTGTCTGTATGCCCTACAGATAGAATGCACTTTTAGCAAATGTGCATGAGCATTGAAGGGTAGTATGATGCGTCTACATTGCTATACAGTGTGAAGTACAGACACTGTGCCATTGCATGGCATCATGAGGCATCTATATTGCTATACAGTGTGGAATACACACACAGTGCATAGCCATGACTGCGTGCATACGCATTATATAACTACTGTGGATTGTGACCCACGTCGCTGAGGTGTATACACACTAAACCATGCTGTGTCATGTGACAGGTCACTGGAAGACCTACGGATGGCACCCCTGCACAACTACTAAAATGTCTTAGCTGCCTGGCAACCATGTCCACACATGGTAGACTTGTCAATATACCTTGTCCCACAGGACATTTATGTACCACACACACGAGGTGCATGGCTGACAGTGATGTCCAACAGCAGCAAGGGAAATGTACAGTATATGTGGCCTGATGTGGTGTCTATGTCTGTGGAAGCTGTACAGGTGACTACTATCATGCTATGACACAGTCATGATGTTCAACACATCTTATATGGTCAAATTAAGTGACACCTCCACAAGCTGTGCACAGGCTTTTAGGATGTCCAGTGTTCCACATCAACTATATAACCATTCAACAAAGGCTATAGTTGGACCATGTGTGGACAATGTGCAACAGATTGTATACACATCACATCTACTGTGTGTTGCTACATGTCTCTGGCCATCCTCCATGGCCATGTGTGAACATGTGTTGGCCAAATGTTTGTGATGGCCATCTATCTCACATATCTGTGTTGTCCCATATGACATACACCCATAGATGTCAGATACATCACTGTCCACAGGGTTATGCAGACAAAGGGTTGTATGTTTGGTATGTGGGGTATGTATTATGGGATAGTGAGACAATATTGCAGCCGGAACACTACATGTCTGGGACATGTCAGATGGCACATCACAATGTGTGCACCCATTGCAGGGGCATATTCCACAATGGTGAATCCTGTGGGCTGTTCATATCCCTGCTCTCTGGGTGGTACTGTTTGCGTACCACACATGTGTTGTTCCAATGTATAGTACATATTCCTACATTGAACAACGCCTCCACCGTTGCATGCATAGCTGTCCACACATCTAGCAATGACAGATACTGTGGTTTCATGTTGGTGTTTCATTTAGTTTGTATATATTGCACATGGGTAGCCAGTGTGATTGATGACAGATGCGACCTGTATATCATGACTGGACCATACATTATGTGTACATGTGTTAACTGGCCACATGGCGAATAGATCTATGCATTAACATGCCTGATACTGATAACTGTCTCACCTGCAATGGACTGATGTCTGTGTGGCACACCAGAGGTACCTGTATAGGGGTGACACAGCAGTTTGAACATTATTCATGACTGTATGACAGCTACAGGCTGCACTGTGCATGTTAACACATTCGCCTGTACAATAGCATATAGTATGCACATGTGTGCATACACAGGGCAGCATACTATAGTATGCAGCATGTGTGTAAACATACCTTGCATATGATGTTACATTACATATTGTACAGTGACACATGCAACTAAATGGGATATAATAGTTATATTTGCAGTAGTGACTTACCAGGCAACTCCAGGCTCGGTGGTTGGGAGACACCCACCTCCACGATGGCAGCTAGTGTTTGTTGATGCTGTTCTGAGGGTGTCCCCAGGCTGGCCAGTAGCTCCTCGGTAGATGTTTGTGGGGGCTGGGTTGGTGGCCCACCACCTGTTCTACCTTGTTCCCTGGCGATTGCATTGGCACACTGTTTCGCATGTCGTATCAGGTCTGTGCAGTGTCTGCGCACCCGCTGGTCAGTGCGGTTATGGCCACCCACATCATTAACCCTCCTGCGAAGTTCCTGCCACAGGTCGTCACGCTGTTGGGCATGCTGTGGCATATGGCTGAACAACACCTCATAGTTATCATGGTGGTACAGTATGAGGACATCATCCTCCAGGTGGCTATACGCTGCCAGGCATGAATGAGGCATTGTCTGGAAGACATAATGATGGAGACAGGTTACAGTATCACAGAGATGTACAGACATACAGCTGCACATACATTTGTATTAAATCTAGTACATATGAACAGTTATCTTTGCAAATCATCATGACACTGACATGACTGACATGTTTGTGTCACACACATGTAACACCCGTTGTGCATTGGATATCAACACTATATATGTGTGTCACCTTATTACATTGCTCATACTCTATGTGAATGCTGTCTTGATGTGGGCATGTCTGTTTGCCTGTACTGGTGTTCTTACCTATCAGCACATGCCTAGATGTGTCCACAGTAATGCTGTTAACCTTGATGCTGTGTATATGTCACATATCAACACATACACTGCCTTAACGGACATGAGCAGTGACAATGCAAACATGCATGTGTTTTGCCATATACATCTACACGGCACTGTACAGCAGTTCAACATCTTGCCATGTATCGCCTGTGTTGCACATGTGATACACATGGGACAATGGCTAGCTGGACATTATTCACAGGGATGGTTATCAAATATAGCATGTAAGGGCAAGGTTTTCTAGCTGTATCCGACAGCCATTTTGCCACCACCAGGTGCATCAGTGCCACGTTACTGATCCAGACAGTTAATGATGCATCTACCATGCGGTCATCGCACCATGTATGACAGAGATGACATGTGCAGCTTTGATGGACAGGGTTGCATGGTATGGCAGGAGTATGTAACATGTATGGCACAGGGATCTGTCCAGCATGTGGTGATCCTTGTAGTAGGAAGGTGGCTGTCCATGACGTATGTCTTTCAGATCAGGATATGTATGTGTAGCATGTCCAACACCACAGTGTTGCACATGTCTTTATGCAAGGTAGCCAGCATGCTGCATAGTGGAGGTGAGGATTGTGAAGGCTGGTGTCTACCATCCACACATGGCCAATAACCCTTAAAGGTGATATGTGATCCAATATTGGTCACCAGAGTGCTGAGTATGCCTGTCCAATGATCTCCATGCTCATCCATGGCACCCTGTCATGACATGGGTGCCTCGCATGACTACCTAATAGGCCTGGAGACATCACCAGCTCAGGGAGGTGAACTGCACAGCACCATCCCTTACACACAGTGTCCATAATGTTGTCCGCTGCCTAGGTGGTAGTTAATGGGTACAGGGTTATTCACCTAGTGGTGACAATGCTATTAGCAGCTGTCAGATTGTACACATATGTCATGCACCTCACCCACAAAGCCCATTCTGTATGTTGTCCACAACACTGAGACAGCTATTGCTCCTAGGTCATGGCCATTCACATCCTTAAATACGCAGATACCTCCCATTTGTCTGTGTGGTATGGGCTACAATGAGGGGGGAGTACAAAACATTAACCCTGTTTTACTGTAGCTGCCACTGGTGTGATATGCACATGTCACTCAGACACCTTTTGTAGTGTTACTTCTGTCAACAGGCCACTGGTAGAACACTCCTGTGACATACGAAGGTACATCTAGTATACTCAGTGTAGCTGGAACACAGTATGGGTGATGATGTCCTATGACCTGTCACAGGTATGCTATGCAGTGTGAAATCATCCATACTGTCATCTACGTCTGTACTGCTAACATCTACGTTGATAAAGGTTCATAGACTTGCAGACCATACTCAGCAGGGTAATAGTGCAGTGCCTCCAATTATGACTGGCGTCTCCACTTGTGGGTTGCAGTGGGTTTATATTATCCAACACCCTATCTGTATTGCATATTCACGCTTAGCACTTATTCAGAACATGCAAGCACTTCATGAGCTACTAATTACTATAGCACCCATTCCAACTCATTTCCTACAAGTACACTGTTTGTCATTACATTTCCAGCTTGTTTACAATACAACAGCTGTTGTACACACGTACCTCACATATCTTGTGAGACATGGTTGAAGATACAGGCATGTCCAAATGTCACTTACCAGTGTTATTGCCTGTCTATATGATGAATATGGCAAACATGAGGCAATAGAGCAATTGTCTCATGTACACAGTCAATGCTCACCTCCCAACATACGACACTACAGCCTGTGGGAGATGCACATATGTAGCCATGCTGGGGGTAATGCTCTCTCCAACCCAGTCTGAAACTGACATTCATGTGGGGATGTTAAACATTTGCAACACACCCCACTCATCACATAGTCTCACTAGATCTCCACCACCATAGGCCACACATAGTATGACTACGACATTTGCAGAACCTCTCCATACTCTCTGTGTAGGCAACAGAGGCAGCCCCCATCACCAAACACAACACCAATTATTTATAGCCCACAGACTCATGTGTGCCCATCAACTACAGCCAATAGGGTGTTAGAACATACCCAACACACCAGTCATAGGTGACTCTGTAGGCGGTCACACTGATGTCCCACTCAGCAGGCTACACAAGGCGATAGTTGCTTACATCTGGCTGTCGGGTAACAGGATCCGCAGCATAACCTATGCACCCATGCCACACCTAATCAAGTACAATTTGACTGTCATTCTCCATGTTAGTGTGACTGCCCTGAGATGTAACTTCCTGGACTACATGTACAGGGACATGCAATAGCTCTCCGGTCTTGTAGCCCAGAAGTTATCGCCCAAGCCCTGAGAAGCATTCTGCATTCATCCAGACTGATACCACTGTATAACGACTGAATGTTTCACTTCAACAGTTGCCTATGCTTCTGCTGTCATTCCACAGGCATCCAGTATCCGTCTGCTTTGAATGACATGGTCAACAAAACACGATGCTTTGGCATAGATCACCTGCACCTGTCGGCCCAGGGATTACAGATAACATGTAAGGCTCTTGCTGCTCCTATACTGCCTGTCTTGGACAGTTTCCAATAACATATTTACCACCAGAACAGGAACAGGCAAGCAAAACCTGGGGTAATGTTACTCAATGCTTGACATCTTCATCTCTAATGCACTCAGGTGAGGCACTCCTTATAATGAACCACTTCGATATCTCTGCAGTGACTGGGACCTGCCTCTAGGCTCCGGAGAGCACACCTGCACTGGCAGGTTATACGCAGACCACACCTTTCAGTCATGTAACCAGGACTAGAACACCCATGGTGGAGGTGTGTCCATATTTCACAAGGATGTACACACCTCCAGGCTGGTTACTTAGCACAATGCATCAGAGGTAATCCATGTGCAACTAACTGTGGCCAGTACTGCTATACACATTGTAACTTGCTACGGATTCCACACCATACCCCATGGTTACTGGCCCTCATTTCTTGGTGTACTGGACAGTAGGGTTCAGACAGGAACTACTGATGTGAGACTGACGCTACCCCACACTTAACTGGGATACCAACTCATGTACCGACACATTAGGCCAACGCTTTCTGGGATTCATAACCTCCACTCAGCTGGATCAACCCATACACACCACCACCAAGGCCAACAATATCCTAGACATGGACATTGCCAACATGTGACTGGTGTTCCACACCTGGGGTTATCCCCTTATTGGTAGTTTCCGAACGTATGCTAATCACCCTTGTTATCCACATCCCGGCACCATCCCCTTCACAAAATACACAGTACAAGATTTCTACAAGGCCTACTTCAGATGTCTTATGACAGCAGTAGTAAACGTCATGACACCCATGCAGATGGACAATGTACTTACAAATGCTGAAACATACACCAGTGCACTTCATTAGCACTTACATGACTGCATGGATCATGCTATCCCAAACAGAGCCATGATGGTACCCCCCAGATAACGGATGCCACTTTGGGGGTCCAGTTCCATGGACATAATGTACAACAAAAGGTGGAGGCTGTTGCAAAGTGGAGTACAATCCCATGGGTGGGGTAACTCACTGGTCAGCCTCAGTAGGAATCCGGGATCCCTTATCACATCCTCCAAAGCTAGCTACGTAAACATTACTGCGACACATTCCAAGGACTACCACAAAGCATTATGGAGGTATGTCAGTACTCGATGGCAATACCCACATCTGCTCTGACATACGACGGTTAGGCAGGAACATTACAGAACTGACTGATATTGGCAACATCTTGGCAAATAGGTTCAATGCTAACTTTACACCCTCTCACTCCCTACAGGGCCAAAATCTATACAGGAACAATGCAGAGTCCCTGCGGTCACAACTATGCAGTTATTTATTTATTTATTTATTTCAGTTTGATTACCGGGGAAGTCCACTGGGCCAAGAAGTGCCCATTTTCAGTGGAGGCCTGGGGAGAAACACTCCAAAAAACAGTGCAATACAATAGGTTTACAGAGTACTGAAGATAAGTACAGGCATAAACTTCATACAATTAAGAATTTCAAAAGCAATACAGTAAGGCAATACAAAATCTTAAGGGTTGTTAAACGTAAAATTTAAGCAGTCAGGTTATACTTAGCATAAATGTGCATCTCTTTTTTTTTTTGTTTACAGAAGTGACATTTACAAAATTTGCAAACTTGGAGTTTAGAGAGAAATTTACTTAATCAGAACATCGACAGTTAAGTCTATTATGGGAGAGTAGTAATAAATGTTTGGAGAAAAAGAGGAGCAGAAAAGTTTGGAGGAAAAGAGGAGCAGGGTGTATAGAGCTCAGAGGGGAGAAGAATTCCCTAGGTATTAAGTAGGGTGAAAGCAGGAACATTTCCGTTTAGATGACAGGTATGAGAACAGTTGGGTCTTGAAGGATTTTGGGTTGGGTATCGTCCTGAGTGAGGGTGGGTGAGAGTTCCATTTCTTGCCTAGAGAGAAGGAGAGTAGAAGCTGTCCAGCAGAATGTTTGGGTTTGTGGATGGAGATTAGGTTTTGGTTTTCAGATCTCAGAGAATGATTTGGTATGTATGGTGGAAGGATATTAGTTAAGGCTGGGCATTTATCTGGGTAGAATATGAGTTTGTGAGCAGTGGTTAGTTGGAGATAGTCTAGGTGGTTGGAGAGCTCTAGCCAGTTTAGGGAATGTAGAGTAAGGCAGTGGTGTGTTGAGGTTTTGGAATTGGTAGCAAATTTGGAGATCTTATTATAACAAATTTCAAGTTTTGAGGTATTGGAAGCAGACAGATTGGAAAGAAGAGGTGCTCCATAAAGTAGAGAAGGTAGAAGGTAGGTAATAGCCAAGGTAAGCCTAGAGGAGTTAGAGAGAAAGTGGTTATTCCTGTAGAGCATACCTAGCTTTTGGTGGGTTTTCTTTATGTTTTGTTGTATGTGGATATCGAATTTAAGTTGTTCATCTATGGTTATACCAAGAAGTTTTGCTGAAGGGACCACATCTAAAGCAGTTTTAGCTTGGCATAGGACTTTGAAAGCGTTTTTGTCAAAGGTGAAAGTCCTGGAAGGAGAGAAAAGTAGAATTTTAGATTTGTTAGAGTTAAGATAGAGATGGTTTTGATGCATCCAGTTCTCTGTAGTGGAAAAAGCTAGTTGAGTTTTAGTCAGACGTTCAGGAAGGTTAGAGGTGGCACAGATTAAGGTCGAGTCATCGGTGTATTGGATAACTGTGATGTTAGGGATGACAGTATGAAGTTTATTAATAAAAATGTTGAAGAGCAAGGGTCCAAGAATAGACCCCTGGGGAACGCCAGTAGGTGTTGGCAGGAAGGAGGAGGTAGAGTTCTTCCATCTGACAGCTTGAGATCTGTCAGATAGGTAACTGGAGAACCAGGAGAGAGAAGAAGGGGTGAGATTAAGGTTAGCCAGATGTAATAGAAGGTGTGTATGGGATATGGTGTCAAAGCTTTAGAGAGATCAAGCAGTACTGTGGAAACTAAAAGTCCGGAGTCTCGGGCTTGATTGATTGTTTCAAGGAAGGATAGTAAGGCAGTTGTGGTGCTATGGCTGGGGCGGAAGCCGTGTTGGGTGGAAGTCAGTAGGTTATTTTGGATTAAGAAAGGTAGAAGTTGGTGGTGGACACATTTTTCAAGAATTTTAGATATTGGAGAGAGTAGGGCAATGGGACGGAAGTTGGAAATAGCAGTGTTTTTGCCACCTTTGTGAAGAGGTAGAATGTAGGCTGAATGCCAAAGTTTGGGTACATAAGACTCTTTTAAGGATCTGTTGATTAGGATGCTTATTGGGAGGGCTATACCTTCGGCAGCACTTTTGAGGAAGGAGGAGGGTATGTTGTCAGGGGCATTAGAGCAAGGCTTTAGTTTGGATAAGAGCCTTTTTATAAAAATGGTTGAAACTGGTTTCAGCTGGAATTTAAAAGGGCAGTTATTGTGGTTGTTGGATGTTAAGAGAAGAGTGTTAGAAGGATTATTGTTAGGGAAAGTTTTGGTTAGCTTAGCTATGGTATCAGTGAAGAAAGAGTTGAATTGAGAGCTCAGATCCTTATCAGTTAAAGTAGGGTCAGGGCAGGGATTATTCCTGGACCCTGGATGGAGAAGGGAGTTAACTGAGCTCCAAAATTGTTTAGGGTTCTTGTTGTTGTTAGACTGAAGTTTATTATAGTAGATTTTTTTGTCCAAAATAATTAGTTTTTTTACTTGGTTGCAGAGTTGGGTGTATTGGAGCAAGGAGGAGGGAATTTTGTATTTCTGATAAAGCTTCCAGGATTTGTCCCTGTGGCGCATGATTTGTTTTGTTTCTTTAGTCAGCCAAGGGGCAGAATTGACTTTGACTCGTTTGTATCTTGGTGGGGCTAGGGAGTTAAGAATATTTAGGAATACAGAGTTAAAATGTTCTACAGCATTATCTAGTGGCAGAGTATTTAGGATTTGCCAGTTAATTTGTTCAAGCATATTTGAGAAAATTGTAGGGTTGAAGTTGGTAAGGTTACGAGTTTGAATGAAGTGGTGTTGATAATGAGTGGTGTTTGTAGAGCGGTGGATGAAAGCAGGCAGGTGGTCACTAAAGGTGTCAAGGATAGTGCCAGAGTGAATTATTTTGTTAGGATGGGAGACTAGTATCCAGTCTAAGGTGGACCCTGGGGGATGATTTTTGTTTGGACGAGTTGTTGAATGGATAAGTTGGGTGAAGTTGTAGAGGTTAATGGATAAGGATGGGGATGTTGTGTTGATTTTATTCCAATCAATATTAACGTCTCCTAGAATGTAAGTTTCATATTTTATTTCAGTAGAGGCCCAGAGAAGAATATTTTCAAGGCTAGAGATGTTGTCGCCAGGGGAGATAAAAGTTCCAACCTGCACTCTCTAAGGCCTGGAACACAGACTCCATGTGACCGTCCAACATCCCAGGCTGTGATTTACACAAACCTCAGAACGACATGGCTCCACACTTGGCCACCAGATTCACTAATAGCCTTGTATCAGACATTGTGGCCCCTGAATGGCACACGGCAACAGTTATCACACTTCACACAGGTGGCGCCACAATGAACCAGGGGGACTATTGCCCTATACGCCTGACTGGACTGTTCTACAAGGCTATGGGGCACATCATCATGGAAGTCATTCACAGATACATTGGTGGGCTCCAGACTTTGATGCCACCCAGGTTGGATTTGTTAGGGCCAGACCATGGCTCCTACACCTGGTGGACTCCTTTGATACAGTTACCAGGGTAGTTGATGACGGTAAGGGGGTCCACACAGCCTACATTGTCCTCTCATTGGCTTTCAGCACCGTTCTCCATTCTGGTATTGACAACATACACATCCACCTGCACATCGACCCCTACATCTTGAGATGTTATGCAAAGTGGCTCATGGACAGGACCCACACAGTGAGGGTAGCATACTGTAGTACCTACTGTAATTCAGTTACACTTGGCGTACCACAGTCCTGGGTCATAGGCCTCCTCATGTTCGGTATATGCTTCCCTGAGGTACAGGCTAGCACAGAGGGACTTTCCCTGAATAGGTTTCCAGATGACTGCAAACAAGGAGCCATGATTGAGCCACCAGCTGATACAGACACCCTCCATAAGGGTGTCACTGTGATGGATACTTGGTGTCGATAACATGGCCTCAAGCTGCATGACACAAGGTGCATAGACATCCCCTTTGGATTACACCAATCACCCACTGACTATCACATAGGTGGTAGTCCCCTACATACATGTGACATTACACGGGATCTTAGTACACACGTATATAGCACCCACTCCTTTGATAACCATATGGCCAATGTGGCGTGGATATCCTTCTACATGGCCACCTTTATCTGTAATAGGTTTGTAGCTGGAACAAAGGCACCCATTGTACCTCTATACTCCTGACATATGGCATATGTTCAAGGGTACAGCACCCCTTTTGGGGTGCACCTTATAGAACAGCAACAGCTTTACATACCACAACATTAACACACCATGAGGATTATTGACCTCTGAAGGATGACGTATGCGGCACAACTACAGATACCACAACTGCACACATTTGCATACTGCATACTCAGGGGTGACATCTGCTGAACATACAGGGCCCATGTCCACAACAATATTGATGGATATACTCCACATAAGCAACATAAGCAAAAGCCACTGAGAGCAACATGCTCATGGATATGTACACAAACGCAACGATGAGTGGGACGTGCTTGAGGGATACATTCCTGAACCAGACACTCACCATGCTTTGGAACATGATTCCTATGTACATCAAGCAGGAACACTCGCTAGCACTCTTCATGAGATACCTCGATGGGTGGATGGGAGACACACATGTACACCAGGGATCACTGCAGTGGCTGTACTGTACACAGGTGCAGGTAACACATGGCTCTGCTGTTCACAGACACAGGACACTACCCTAGGGAGGTGCCGTTGGTAAAAACACTGTAGTTGGGCTTACAAATGGACTTGGCCAGACAGCATAGTACCTAACTATGAACCTGTGAACCTATTATATGTCCTTTGTGCATGGATAATTGAGTAGCTCTTCCATTTCAATTAGCTATCATGCTGTTACAGTGTCCCGTGTCTACAAGCCATATGTATCCTGTTATTGTGTATTGTACATGCCAATAGACATACCTTTTGTTTGCATGATATAACAGTTATGCTGTGTAAAATATCTGACATATCTACCTACAATAGTGTACATTACACATATTTTAAACATTATCCCATAACGCAAAGCATACTTGCACAGCAGGACCACCTTAGGCATGTTATTCTCATTATATGCCCATACACATGCCTACTGTGACAGTATATCAACATATACTATCCCCTGCTATGGCACGTACTTGTTGGACAAACCCTACCACTGATGGCGGGTGGTCTGGAATAGTTGTGTTTAAAGCCCTCATGTAGCATCCCTTGTGGTGTATGAGATGTTTACCTTGTAGCCCACAGCAGGACACACAATTTCTACAAGCGTTACTATGCTCAACAAGACATCACTACATAATACCTTTTCCCACTTTATGCATTGCATACATTTTAATTAATACAAAACAGGCTCTACATACACTAACATACTGAGTGTTCTACATACCTTGTTAGCGTTCCAAGTCTTCGTAAATATCTCTCTTACAAGTTTACTGTTTAAACGGTTCTATGGTATGAGCATACAGTTTGAATGTATGGCAAGGCATCCTTATATACGTAGATACCTGTAACATGTGGTATCCTGCCGCCAATTGGTGTTCCTGAGTAAATTATTACATGCACATCAGCTGTGCAGCTACTCCATTCGCCAATTACGCAACAACAGTGGGGTATAATTGAATTCTCCACTTGGGCGTTGCCCTTTTGCCCTACCTTCGGGAAGACGGCCTGTATGTGTTTTGTTGTGAGGAGTTGCAACTGCTATTTGGAGAGACATGGATATTTTGAATTCATGTCCCCCGTGGATTGTGTGTGACGGCTAGAGTATGTGGTTCTACATGCGAGTGTACCTGTCATCTCAACTATCTGATAAGGGACTATTGCAAACAAATCCTGTAACATCGCCGTCTGTTCCATTATACAACAGCTACGATTTCACATGTTGCCATTACAAATGTGTCACTCACAAGGTATATTAACGCTTCTGCAGATGTAATTGAGTGAGTGGATGTTTGTGATGTTATTACAGTCTGTATTGCAATTGTTTCGGGTGTGGGGGAAATGTAGGTGGGTGTACATAGCATATACAGGTTTGTGGGGACTGCATTTCTACATATTCCATATATGTGTGTGTGGGGTCCTTCCCTAATTGAAGACCTATCATTTAGGAGACTAAAACTATGGTTGTTGCAGGCTTATACATTGAGCCATTGTTATTGGTTCCTATATAGCATGCAGGTGAGGTTGATACTTCAATACCTCCAGAAATACATCGATATGTAAGGGAATGTTACTTAATGACAGCTGTCTCATGTATTTCTGTCACAGATATTTGCACTCATTGCAGTTGTGTTGGTGATTGAACCTCTTTGGCATGGGTTGCCACCTTTTCAAATGGCCATAGTGGGACATTTGCAGGACACACATCGGAGTTTACAGGTCGACACATACCCCCGGTCAGTACACAGGATATGACATACTTTTATCCTAAATACATACTTATTCTTGTAGCACTTTAGCTACTTATCATGTTTCATGTAACATTTACGTATTTTAGATACAGGAATAACTATTTAATGCAACTATTACATAATATATGGGACATAATTATGTCCTACAATCTCGGACATTTGCCCTTTTTAATATTTGTTGTCAGGACACAACTGCCCAGGGAGGAGCTGTCCCTCTTAAAGTGGGACAGGTGGTAACCGTATGCCTACGTCCAGCTATGACCACTCCTACTGTAATGATCTACCTCCGAGTTAGCACTAACAGACACACGATGCAAACACACACACACACACACACACACACACACACACATTACAGTCCCACGGAAACACACACGGCACCCTCAACATACACTTACACCGACTACATCAAACACAAACACAGTTAAACACAGTACCTACCTGGACTGCAGCACCGGCAGCGGTAACTAAATGTCCCTTAACATCATGATAATATTACTCGCGGTTCTAGTGTTCTGGTACTGTGGTCTTTTGGTCTTTAAGTCTCATGATTATGCGTGTCAGTATGTGAAACATTTGATAGTTGGCAGTATCCTATTTATTTGTACCTCCATGGTTGTGTACATGTCGTTGACCTATCTATATATTTGCAGATATAGGTGAATCCGTATATATCAACATATATCTCTCTATCACCCTTTCTATCTCTCTCTCTCTCTCTATATATATATATATATATATCTATATAGAGAGTGAGAGGGAGAATACACCTTTCGTTGTGTACATGGTGGTGTATACTGTTTCCTGGACTCCACACATTTGTGTTTTAACCTGTCTCAATACACACCTGCTATTGGTACATCTCGGGTAGCTTAGTGTTAGGTGATTGTGTACATGATTGCATGTTCTACTCCTGGCAGTGGTTATTTTACCCTTCAGAGCAGGCACTATTAGTGCAGGGGTGAATAATGCTAGTTTCACCTGTTCTGGACATCGTTGACCATGATCTGCACGATATTCAGCAAAGCTTAGCCCTGTTTCGCGCATATCCGTATAGTCATGTTTAAACAACGCTTACCAGCACTTACCAATGCATAAACCCACTAACATGTGCTAAACCTGATCTGATGACCTGCATCCAACATCCATTATTCATGCCTTCGGGATTACGTAATGTCCCTTGCAGGACGTGGAACCGGGAACATGCACGACAGTCAGTGCATTTACCACTTGGGCATTTGGGATTTGTACACGTGTTATGGTGTTTTGTATGTGGACTGTACTATGGCTGTCACTCCATACTGCAATCAAATGTGTAACTCAGTTAGTTTACATATGGATGAGACCTATTAATGGTATGCCCAAGTGATGTTTAATGGATGTGCTCCAGCATTGGGAATGTATGTCATAGTGAGTCACACGCTATAATGTGCTACACCTTCACACAACCATAGGTGGAGCATGCTGGGGTGACAGATACCTGTCATGGGTACTCCCTATGCTTTGCCACTACATCCCTGATTACATTATATGGAGCCCCTCATTAACACACCAGGGAATCCATGCAGAGTGTGTGGGGAACAGTGATTGCTGACATGGATCCCACAATTGGCTCTGCTCCACTGAGGGACAGTTGGTTAATCAATGTGGTGGCAACAGCAGACACTGTTTGCCTCGGTTGATGAATGGCCTCTGACAATCGGGCATGAACCTACTGGTGTACCTAGGAACCTATACATACAGTATCAACATATGCTGTTAGGTGCGTGTACTGTTCAGGTGCTGACATTCCTTGTTCCAATAGCTGTTGTGTGTGCAATGGTTGAGGGCTGCCTATGTAGGATTCACACAGTAGGCCACCTATACATTACAATTTACAGGTGGTCGTGTGTGTATGCCATCCAGTTTACTGTGTGTGCAGGTGGAGAGGTGTGTCAGTTCATAGGGGCCTACACTGTCAGTGTATGTGCTATAAGTTCCCTCTTTGCCAAGGCGCGGGCATATTGGGCACACCTCCGTCTGCCTACTGGGCCTGGCACAGGGTGTTCGTGGTCTGAATCCCTCTGTGCCTGTGATGGCCTTGGCAATTGCAGTGGGCTGTGAGGGCCTTCACCATTATGTCCCTGCTGTAGCTGTTTCTGCAGGATCATATTATGTAGAATGGCACATACTATGAAGATGTGGGCACACGTGCCTGGAGAGTACTGCAAGGCTCCACCAGATATGTCCAAGCAGCAGAACCGTGATTTCAGCATCCCAACCACACGCTCTATGATGATTCTGGTTTGTGAGTGTGCCTCATTATGGCGTTCTTGCATGGGTGTGTGTGCATTTCTGATGGGAGTCATCATCCATGGCTCCAGTGCATAGCCAGCATCCCCCACAAGGTGGCCATGTGGGATATCCCCATGACAAATACCTGATACAGCTGTGAGGCATGCCAGATGTCGGAGTCATGGTAGCTTCCAGGGCTGCCAGCACACACATCCATGATAATGCCCTGGGCATTGCACACTACCTGGCAGTTGATGGAGTTGTATCCCTTGCAGTTTATGTAGCGCCTACCATTCTCACCGGGTGGTGACTTGATATGTATGTGCATGCAGTCTATCGCACTCAGTACCTCTGGGTAGTGTGCCACATGGTGGAAGAGATGTATATTGCTGGCCAACTCATCCTGAGTTCGGGGGAAGCATATATATGCTCATTGGCATGTGGTAACATGGCATCCAAGAAATGGTGTAGTACCCTGGATGCTGATGCCTGTGAGATCCCCATTATATCTCCAGTTGGCCTTTGAAAGGTAGCTGTGGCTAGTATTCTCAAGCTTACACATACCTTCGTGTCCACTGGGATGGGTTCCCCTCTGTTGTTTCTGGATCTCAGGCGTGGCTGGCACAGCTCAACTATTTGCTGTAAGATGTCCCTGTCCACCCTGAAATGCTCTACTATCTCCAGATCATGTAGCCCCTGGTAGGTTACCCTTGGTCTGAACATTCTTCTCCTCCTCCGAGGCTTGCAGTGGTTGTCAGCATCATCCTCCACAACACCTTCAGTCTCTAACACATGGTGATGAATCACAGCTATGGCAGCTCCCAACATGTACATTGTAAAAGTTCCCCATCTGTTTACACCGATGGTACAGTGTTTGGGAATACACAGGTGTGTGTGAGGTGCCTCCACACTTTATACTATTGTGCTTTGAACACTGATGATGTCATAGGGTGTGTAAGTACAATTGGAGCTACAGGGTATTTTATGTGTTTTACCACAGGTTCTGCTATTGTGGTGCCTTTGGTGTTGAATTGCATTTAGCTGCCATGGATTACCTCTTGCCCTTCCCTTAACATTTCTTAACGTTTCCCCTCCCATTTTCTGTCATGCTTTCTTTTGTACTTTCCAAAACCTGGCTTATCTTGCGAAATGTATTCTATGGCCGATCTACTGCAGGTTTGTTTTGCTCTGCTATAACAGTTCTCTTTTCTTTGCAATCCGACACCTCCCCTATCCTGTTCTGCAGGTTGCTGTGAGCAGACTTGTTAGCTGCTGTCGATTGGCCACTGTGAGATAATAGGTGTTAATAGGTCAGTTGTACTCCATTTACCCTACTGCGGCATTTCCTTATTTTTTTCCCCTAACCTTCCTGTTTGAGCTATGGTGCGTGGCGCGTGTGTCCGCTTACTGGGTTTTGGGCACGTTTTCATCCACGTACACATGCGCTTTTGGGCACCATATGTACTCTCAGCTAAACGATGCTATACCTATATCCCCACCCCTATCCTGCAGCTTTGCTTAGCAATGGACAGCCCAGATTTGCATTGCTCCAATGTGCTTACAGCTATGGTGGCACACCCCACTGCTGATGCCATGTATACCTCCAAACCACTCCTCGGTGTTGTAGCGCTGCACCGTATGGTACATCCTTAGTCCGGCGGGACGTTTGCGATTCACTATTACTTGCCTCATTTGCATAGCATTGACTACTAAATCATAGTTACCGTGCTGAACATTGTCACAGACCCTTAGCAACCCTTGCAGCTTGGTTGTGGTGTACCATGCATACCATTAAGTATTATGGTGAAATCATGATTTGTATTACATTGCGATTTTATGACATTTGTATATATTTTCCTTGTGTTCCCATTTGCGCACACATGCCCTGCGGTTGTACTTTGCGTTACTGTGGACATGACATTAAATGTTGTTTTTTAGGTGTTGTGCATCTTTTCTTATGCCATTGGCTGTATATTTAGCCATTGGCATATGTTAACTTTGCAATACGTGAGTCTGGTCTGCTTTCATAGCTCCGATATTCTGTTTGGCAAAATGTAAACCGTTTTTTTTTTTTTTGGTTTACATTTCTGTGGGCTTACGCTATGCCTGCACCACTTAATGAATCGCTATGTACCTTCATTTGCATGGTGCAGTACTGCGCATGGGGTGATTAGCATACCTGAACCGAGGACTGTGCAGATCTGGCATACGCTGGTAGTGCATATGGAATTGGATCGTACCTGAATTGCTCGGCGGCCATATTTGGCATTATACCACCTACGCTACGCCTGTGCCTTGCGCAAGCTTCATGAATCCCGGGGGATGTTTATATGTTAATTTGCAGATTACTTAAAAAAAATACAAATATGTTTATATGAGTATGCCACGATGATAGCATTCACAAGATTATTGTTAATCTTTAATTTGCAGATTACTTTAAAAACCTACTACAAATGAAAGAGCACACAATCGCACCAAATCAGTAATGGCCTTCTTTAGTCTTCTCTATGTGTCATAATCATATCAGAAGTACATCTCCTGCAGTGCACCTTATTGTGTAAGAGACACTGTCTAGTTGACATATAGTGCTATTGTTTTATTTCATAACCATTATTTATAATGATGAAGTAATGAGACAGAAAAAAAAGTGATTTATAAGAAAAACAAAGCACATGTCAAAGCAGGTTAAAAGAGCTGACAGAAACAGCCTTTGAAATAATTCATACTATCAAGAGTCAATAATTGTTTCAAAAGATCTGTTGTTTTGAGATCTTTCTGGTAAAAAAGAAGGCGTTTTTAATCTACTTATCGTAACGTTATTCTGAAGAATCAGCCTACCATTTGATCTCTTAAGGTGTATATTAAATCAGTGGACACTTAAAAAAGCAAATGCTGATTTATCAACCCTAGGTAAGCAAAAGCTTACAATCCTGAACACTCGGAACAGCGATTTTTTTCCCCAGGAAAAAAAATTGCTGTTCCATAAAAAAAAAATAAAAAATAAAAAATTAAATTAAAATCTTCAAAACATTACATAATTTGGGGGGCTTTCCCCCTGATGTGGTGGGGGGCTGTGCCCCCACACCACCCTAGTTAAATATACCAACTCCAAGATCGCACTACAGTGAGGAAAATGGCAAAGTAACGGAGGCAGCAAAACGATTTCTTTCCCAGGGAAAGAATATGCTTATATGCCATTTTGCTATTTTGCTGTTTCGTGCTTTCAGGTTCGATCAAGACGCATTCGAAAGATTGCATCCAAGATCATATAATAGGAACCCGATATCTTAGAGTTGAGCAAACTAGGCCTTGATGTTCATGCAAATACTAAAACATAAGTAGTCTACTCGCATTATAAAAGTTTTACATTAATTTGGTACTGCAGTTGTAGTCATAGTATAGTTTACTACAATTAAGGGATCATTGCACATTGTTATATGCATGTCAGTTAGAAAAAAGAGTAGGCTTTCTTTTGTTCATCCTCCTTTCTTGAGTGGTTATTTTTTATTTGCAATATGGTATGTGTGTGTGCACACACACACACACACACACACACACACACACACACACACACACACACACACACACACACACACACACACACACACACATATATATATATATATATATATATATATATATATATATATATATGGGTTTATTGCTTTACATTGAAAATACACTTATTCGAAATAGAGCAGTAGACCCTACACTTCAGCGAAAGGCCACTTAAACAAAAGTGCACTTTCACTGAAGTCTAGTTCCCAGGGCTACGCAAAAAAAAAAAAACACTAAAACATGTTTTTGCAGGGGGGCAAGCCCCCCCTGCACCCCCCACCCCCCTAATTAAATATACCAACTCTGAGATCGTACTACAGTGGGGAAAAGGGAATATTCCCATTCTGCACTGTAGTGTGACTGCTGAAGTCAATGTTTGAAGTTTCACTACTTCGAACAAGTAGACTCGGTGAAGTGGGGTTTGAAGTAATAAAACTTCGAACATATTGATGGAGCCCATATATATATATATATATATATATATAAATATAAAATTCATATTTCCTATTTAGGTGTTTTGAAATCACTCCTTCAGTCCCCATCCCTTGGCCTTATCATTTACCAGTTGCAGGAGCATAACAGTTAACTTGAGCCCTTTTCAATGAGTGAAAGGAATTGCAAAGGCTTTTGTGTTTGATTTCCCTGTTTCTCATGTGTTGAACCCACAATGAAAGTGAAGCAGGTCTTGTAGTTTAGTACAGAACCAGCATCACATATACTAGATATTGATTACTGTGCTGCAATCTTAAACACAGACTGTGAATAGCTTATAACATTTCATTTTCTATTAATAACAATACAATATTTGTTACACTTGCTCACTTTCACGGGTGATCTATCTGACTGAGCTATTTTTTATTTACTCATCAAGCAGATTTAGTATGTTTTTATTTCATATTGTCAAGGAATGACTTTCTTTGATAATTGGGGCTTGCTTTTGGTAATATGGTTGATTGTAATACCCGAGCTTTGTGCAAGCATTACCTGTACATGAAAGAAGCAAGTATCTATTAGCAACTGGGAAAACATGGGATCTGACAATTGGTCTAGCCAGTGTCTTTTGCTGTCTGTTGTGGGGTGAAACACAATGCAGACACACCTGCTGTAATTCTACTTTCTACCTGTGGATCATTCTGTTTGTCTACAAGAAGTAGGAGAGGACTGCATTTCTGTAGCACTAACAGTACTAAATTATGTTGTCAGATCCGTTAGAAACATGCCTGGTATTACATCAGACTTATTTCAAAATACTAACCTGTTTTTTTTTTTTTTTTTTTTTTTTTTTTGCAGCATCTTAGCTTGAGCCCAACACTTGTAATGAAATGCCCTCGGGATTTCCCATTGTGCAGTGACATAGACCAGTTCAGGCTTGTGGGTGGGATAGCTGTTTTCCATCATTCAACTACCGAGCTAAAAAAAAGTCATGGCTGAAGCTACCAAATTCTTTAAATATGCAGAAGCAAAGTGAAACATCTCATCTATCATTCTCCTGGTAGTGTAATGATACTTATTCAGCATTTCAGTAGTTTTCTTGTTTTCTCAGTATTGATACCATGGAAATGGTTTAGCTCATGGAAAAAAATAGGGTGGGAGCTCGTTTAACATTTGTTATAAAATGTCTTTGCATTACAAAGTGATTTTCTGCTAACCACTGATGTGGACATACAGTCGACTTGGTGCTGCTTGTGGCTGGTGACTTGGTGGTGGAAATAGTGAAATGGTCAGATGACTGCTTGGTTTACTTTATGGTTGGCCTTCACTGGGTCAAACACCTGGCCAATGTCTTATGGTATGCAGAGACCTTAGCCAGGTTACTAAAGAATCAGCAACACCAGCAACTACAGGAGTTCAGTGCTGAGGGTCCTGATGTGAAAACTCAGACCTGTTACAGAGCTTGAAAGCTTTGTTTGATATTCCAACAACAAGCATACATTCTCTCTACACTTTATAACTTATGATTCTTGGTATGTTCTTAAACTCCACAGACTAAGAACTTGCTTGATTTTACTGTACTACTGGTGTTGCAAAAGCCTGTATGAGGACAGGCTTTTGAAGAATGAACATGTTTTAACTCATGAGATGGAGTGCTCTTGGAAAACGTGTTTCTAATTGTATTAGAAGATCTCTTTGGTACTTAACTGACCAGTTGCTCTCTTCTATCTGATTGACAGTGTTAGGAAACTAGCTTGTCTGGTAACCCAGTGAGATTCCACTGATGAAAAATACAAATTAGCCACTTGACATTTGCCACTAAGCTTAGCTCAGTCAGACTGAGTGTTTGCAAAGATGCACTCCCAGAAACCTTGCATGACACTAATAAGTATTAACTCTCTCGTAAATGATTTCAATTTTTTTTCCAAATTATGATGACTTTATTACACTTGTATCCAGAACATGCACTATTCTTTTTGAATGGGCTGCTGCTTCTTGGGCTTGTTATATTTTGTCTGATTTTGGTTCTTTACCAGAGTACCATGTGTGCTCTGAGGGATAGGGTTTTTACATTTGTTTTAAAAAAAGGCACTAGTTATCTGAATCCTTAAGAAAAAGCTGGTTTAGGTATAGATGATCTGGATGACAACTAATGGATCTCTAACTTCTCCTTCAGACAAAGACTCCTGAGAAAATCCTGTAAGTATAATTGGGCAGCTATAGAGCCATCTTTCTCCTTCCCCTTTTTGGTAAGGTTCTTGATAAAGGCTTTTGTGTACAACTGGATTTTTCTTTGATAGCTAAAACATTTATGATGATTTTTAAGTCTACTTTTTGCTCTTCACTTTACATGCAGAAGGACTTCACTGGGGTCAGCAATGATCTCCTTATGGCAAGAACTGGACATTGTTGTTTGACCTTGGCCCTTCAAGATATCTCCAAAACAACGTGTAATCCTTGTCCATCATTTGCAGCATTATAGTTATATCATAGGTGTCATTCAAGACTGATTTGCCTCCTACATTGCCAGACAGACTTGTGATTTCAGAAGTTCTTTTTCTTCTTTCTCTCCGAGTTATGGTGCCACAGGGCTCCATTTTTTGCCATGTATATGCGTACTTGGTAGACATTATTCAAGTGAGATGTTTACAACATCATTGCTATGTTAAGAAAATAGATCTCTAACTTTTCTACCCATAAGAATATATGCTTGTCATGGACAAGCTATTTGCAAATTTAGAAGGCATCTGCAATTAGATGGTCAATAACTGGCTAAAAGAAAAAAAATCTCCATGATAGCAGCCATAGCTATACATGTCATTGTATGAGGTTCATCTGCACAAATGTTATCCCATAGTATTGTTTCTTGTGGTAGCATACTGGAATCCATGCTAGAGGTACAGAATTTAGGGCTAATGGCTGACAACTGTTTGGCCTTTACAAATCATGCGTCTGATATTGTTAAGGCTACTGTTTTCATCATATAAACATTGCCTTTATTAAGCTCTTTACAACAACTGCAAATCTTCCCACTATTACATCTGCAGATATTCCATTACTGCCACATGTGCTAGCTTCCTCCAGGTTGTACAGCTGCAATGCTGTGTACCTGCAGTAGTCCAGAGCATGGCTACATACAATGGGGGTGTTTCAGTACTGTCAGAAGATATCAGTTCTCTGTAGTTCGCATTTGGTCTTAGTTTGGGCTCATATACTTTATAAGGTTTTGGTCTTGGTTTACCTAGCTTTACATGTCTTGGATCCCCTCTGTTTTAAGGTGCTACTTATCTGCCCTGCACTTATCCACCATAGAGCTGTTAGATGTTCTAAAG
Organism: Protopterus annectens; assembly: GCF_019279795.1. NCBI lineage: Eukaryota > Metazoa > Chordata > Ceratodontiformes > Protopteridae > Protopterus > Protopterus annectens. The sequence goes on from NC_056731.1 coordinate 1,967,539,752, forward strand.
ATCTTGATGGAGTCTTTGGTGATTCTTTGTTTTTCAAGCACAAAACCTTTAGAAACTTTTATCAGGGAAGGCTGAGAATATCTCTGATCGATACTTGCTTTATGTGTTTTCTCAAAACAGACTTATTTGATGTTGTGTATGGGGTTTAGTTTCAGCAGTTCAAAGGAGAATGCCAAGCAATCAGTCTACAAGCAATTAAATCCTAGCCAATAACCCATGTTTAAAAGTTCAAAGCAAGGGGTAAAATGGACACATACAGTTTTTACTGAATGGTTTGTCTAAGATAAACTCAGACAAGCTAGAGTTTTCACTGTGTAAGGTATCACACTGTGAAAACTCTAGCTTGGCTGAGTTTTTCTTGCAATTTTTACTGAATGTTTAAAATTTCCCTCTAGCTTCAAGGAGAGCAACACAAGACAAACTGGGAGGGAATCTGAGGCTGCCCACACAATTATCTAGGTTTAACTTGAAGGCTTGAAGGTGGCAAGGGTGCTGCTACTCTGTTTGACAGGTATTAGAATGTATTTATATGTTGAGGAAGGTTTAGATCCTCTAGCTATATATCTGAAAAGTAATTTGTTCTACAAAGAAGTAGGAGGTCATGAAGAGTCAGACCTTATACCATGGTGGATTATATAGGGGCCTGAGTATGGAGAGAAGACTACCAGTCTGTCTGGATAACTGAAGGACTTGAAGCTTTACCTTGTTTTATTTAGGAATCTCTAAGGTCTCAAAAGTTTAGTGATATGGTTGAATAAAGATATCTCAAAAGGGGAAATATATATTCAAGAATGGGTCTGATTAAAGTGAAATTAAGACTTCTTTGATCTAAGTACTTATGGTGGGGTAGGTGTGTGTGTGTGTGTTTTTGTGTGTGTGTGTGTGTGTGTGTGTGTGTGTGTGTTTATGAATGTGCATATATGCATGTGTGTGTGTGTGTGTGTGTGTGTGTGTGTGTGTGTGTGTGTGTGTGTATGTGTGTTTGTGAATGTGCATATATGCATGTGTGTACGTGTGTGTGTGTGTTTGTGTGTGTGTGTGTTTGTGAATGTGCATATATGCGTGTGTGTGTGTGTGTTTGTGAATGTGCATATATGCATGTGTGTGTGTGTGTGTGTGTGTGTGTGTGTGTGTGTGTGTGTCTGTGTCTGTGTCTCTGTGTGCTCTGTTGAATGAATATATTTTGGAGTGAGAAAGTAGCATGCAAAAATAATTGCATGCATCTCTCATGTATTATTTCATTATGGGATAGCAATACAAGGTTTTCTTGAAACACGAGGCAGTTGCTGCATTACCTCATAATACCTATTGCTTTCAAGCTGTCTGCAGAAGGGGTAAGAGTTGACTGAGATTCTATAATGGTGTGTGCAGTTGAAGGGATATGAGAAAACAGCTTAACTTAATAACCTGCTACTGGTATAAACCAGAAGGGTAAAACGTATGGGACTAGAAAATAATGATTATATGGGATGTGGCCAAAGGACATGCCATATGAGTTGGTACTGATACTGGTATGCACTGGGCAGAACAAGTAACAGTGGTAGTATTCACAAGTACAAAAATGTAAAAGTGACAGCAATATATAGAGATGCGATGTAATTAGTAAAAAGCAACAAATTTAAATTAGATAGCCATACTCAGTAGTTTCTTGTACAATAACTAAGAACAATAGTTTCAATTTCTGTAACAAAGGAACAAACAATACAACCTCAATGCCAAAACATTATTGAACAAAACTGAGAGAAAGAGTGATCAACAACTGAAATAATAGGTTAATCTGGTCTGGGCTTAACTAGTAGCAGTAATGAGAACTGGGTAGTTTAACCCAATGTGTCCAGGTGTAGTGACTACAGAGCATTAGCTACAGATAATATAAACAGCAGAAGAGGTCTGAGTCAAGCACATAAATTTCAGTTATACTATGGCTTATGCTAATTAAGCCAAATAATACTTCTAAATAACAATGTCTTATAGTGGAGTGTTATCTTCTAATAATACCTACTGGAGCATCCATTTTTAACTAAAGTAATAATAATGATAATAAAAGTAATCATAAAACAACCAATACTTCAAAGCAGTCACATATTAGCCAGTAAACAAATAAACACAAGCAAGGCAGTTTCACTCATTTAAACAATAAAATACACATTCACACTGTATCACTACCCACATACTAGAGACAGATGTTTTGCATAACTGACCAATAACTACATTCTGTATCTGAAATGCAGGTGTTCAACATATAGATCATTGCTGCAGTGGTCAAATCTATTTGGGTCCTATCCACTCATGACCAGTCAGATTTCAAAGATTTTGAATATCTTTCACACACTTTGTCTGGACAAGTAGAGCTTATCCAAAGAAGAGTGATACATTGGCAAGCCCAATTGAACTGTTAGATGTCTAGAGATCATTCAAAGGTGGGCAGATAATGAAATGCATTGCTTTTTTTTCCACCAAGGTATTATGTTTGGGCATGACCACCACACCATACTTCTCCACTTCCATGCCAAAATAGTTTAATATTTATCTATTTCATTTTCAGTAGTTAAATACATGTGCAATACATTTTTTTTTGCTGGATAGTCCTGTTTCTAAAAGATTTAACATAAAACTGATATTTGTTTCATGCTATCTAAGACTCATTAATTATAATTTGATGACGTGTATCAAAATTCCATTTATGTATATATTTTTTGTAATATAATCATAGTTTATGGTTCTGCTGAATTTTGCTATTTTTAGCAATTTTATTATATAACAAATCTAAATGTGAATATGCCTTATCACCAAAAATTGTGACATTTATTCTTCTATTTTTCTAAGCTTGAAATATAAAAAAATGGTTGCCAAGCTGGTAGGTCCAGTCATGGAAAAAAATGATGTTTGGTAATGTTTGTAAAATATTTCTGGTAAGCCTTTGGATTGCTAAAAAAGTATATCTTTAGACAATGTATAATTTACTTCTTCCAATATTAACAATAGTTTTAACTGCCATATGCTATTAATAAGGGTATGAATGACATTACTTTGTCTGAAATTACAAATATTGATCCAGAATTGTATAAATATGAAATTAACAGGGTTCTTGAGTTAATAATCTCTGTTTTGCTTCGAAGATGGAATTCTGTGGACCCCTACTGGATCCCTTCTCCATAAAAAAAATTCTAAAAATATATTTAAAGCACTTGTACCAAAAATATTCTGGTAAAATAAAAAATGTACATAAAAATATAATTTTAAGTAAAAAAAAATCCTTCCATCAAATGAAAATTTCAAAGTATGCCATCTTTTTGAGATTACTTTAACAGTGTCATACATATGTTGAATTTGCTATTGTGTCATATCGTGAGTCTGACTTCCCAAGAAGCATTTTTTTGTTTACATAATTAATATTACAGTAATTTGGATTATTTAAATTTAACTGAACAATCTTTGCTTTTACATGTTCTTTTGGATAGCCAGTTCCATGCTTTATTAATTTGTACTTAATAAAAATCTATCCAGTGATGAACTGACCTTAAATATTATTAAAATAATATAATCTGTGTATACAATACATTTTATATTAGTTTTTAAAATTGATATCTCTATCTTAGTAAAGAATCAATAGCTAGTAAGAGCAATATTTCTGAAAGAGGGCAGCCTTGCATTGCAGTTTGATAATGAACATGTGAAGAAGAAATTCTATTATTTATCCTAATTTGGAATCTAATAGTATTAAATAATATAGTGATTGAAATTGTTAGTGCTATTGGAAAGTTATATGTAGCTAATAGTTTAAAGAGATAATTTCTCTGTATGACATCAAATGCTCTATACACATCTGACACATGCAATTCTTGATCTATGTCCTCAACTAGTCTAAAGTTTAACTGAATGGCTTGTAATGATTAATTAGCATTGGCAATTAATCTGCTAGGTAAAAATCTAAATTGGAAAGGATGGATAATCTGAATTAGAAAGGGAATTAAATAATTATTAATCAGATTTTATAAAATGTTATAATCTGCATTCAGCAAGACTACTGGTCTATAATTTTCAGCTCACATTAGATATTTCCCAATTTTCTTTAGCATAATTAGTAAAGGTGATGACAAAATGAATCTGAGTCTGGATTTATTAATACAAAATTATAATTGCAACAAGTAAGGAAGTGATTGGAAATTAAATTGTTTGTAAAATTTGATGGGAAGTCCATCTGGACCTGGAGCTTTATTATTTGGTACTTAATCAATTACTTCAGATATTGAATTATATAAAATCTCAAAAGCCAGAAAATGTATTTCTGGAACATGAGCATATTTTGAAAATTAAATTAGATGTGTATATCTTCTTGCATTCCAAAAATGTCTAAATAAAATGCTGTAAAATGTCTATTATTTCTTTTGTGTCTGATGTCATTTTGTTAGATGAGTTTATAGTTTGTATGTATAGTGACCGATGACCCATATTAATTATTTTATGAAAATATTGCCCACCTACTTCTGTTTCAAAATAATTTTCTTTCCTTAACTGATGAAATAAAATTCTAAGAAAAATCAAGAAAAGATGTTGAATATTATGCACAATTTCTATGCATTATTTGATATTTATCTCCCCCCACTTCCTATCAATGTCTATACATTGCCCTTCATTTGAACAATGATTATCTTTTTGTTTTGCTCTCATATGTAGTAAATTTTAGACCACTGCTATCAGTGCAACCGTTAATGTTCATAATTTTTCTTTTGTTTTTCTCTTTATAATTAATTTCATATTTGCATTGTTATTTTTAATAGTTTTTGTCCTGTTTGTTTATCTTTGCTTATGTTTGCTGGGGCTCTTTCCCCTTGGGTCTCCACTGAAAATGGATTGCTTACTATCAATGCAATGCAAATAGTTAACCTTTTCTTATTTACAATTATTTTATATTGTGATTGTTATTTAATATTTGTATATTGTTACTTTATCTTTACTTATGTTTGCTGGGGTTTTTCCCCTCGGGTCTCCACTGAAAATGTTTTTTTAGCAAACTCAGTTTGGTCTAACCTGGTTAAAAAAGTGAAATAAATAAATAATATTATTCATAATTAATATTCAATAATGTATCAATTACTTGTAATTGTGAAACCAGTTTTTGATACTGCTCCAAGTGTTTATTTCTTTGCATTTTAGATAATTCCAACCGAATTCCAAAACTATAATCATTAAATGAGACCAATTTAGTAAAAATTGTTAGGAAATCATAATTATCATTACATCAAAATTCATGAATTGCCTTGGTTTTTCTCCTTGTATTCAGGAAAAAAAAAACAACTTGTTGATTTTTGGAAATGTAGAGTTTTATTCAAAAGAATTTCTTAGGCATAAAATAATAGGAGAATGATCCAATTCTATTCTTGGTTTGATTACAATTTGTCTATAAAAGGTCATACGTTTGTCGAAGACAAACAAATAATTCAGCAATGTGGGTTTCTTATGTTTAAGATCAAATGTTTAAATCTTGGTTTTAAGAAGTTTCTGGACAACCTGTAATCATTATGTTGAAAATATAACAGAAAACCTATTAATTTGTTTATTACCTATATATTTATTCTTTTTAGGTATCACACAAAAAACTTGCCTGCAAGAATTATGTTATGCAATTTTAATTTCAAATGACCTTTTTCCAATTCATCCAGAAATATTTCTTATTCAGTAAATGGGGTATAATCTGAACCAGTTATGGATATTAGATGCGGCAGTTTTGATAACAATATTCTGCCATATTCTATCTAAAGTAAAAAAAAAAAAAATATATATATATATATATATATATATATATTCTTCCTAAATTGTTTTGAAATTCTCAAGTACTTGAAAAATCATTGGATTTTATCAAAATTGTTACTCTGGCTGATGTATTACTGAGGGAATATTTCAGTACACATTTTGGCATTCTTCAGAATGTAAAATTTATTTGGGACATGATGCATCTCTTGTAAATATATTATTGCTGCAAAAATTTTATAACTCTATTAAAAAAATCAGTTTTCTTAATAGGGTGGTTAAAGCCATTAACATTTAGAGAGAAATGTTAAACATTAGTTAAATGTTCAATTATTGATATATTATAATATTCACCAATCCTAATGTGTCTCCTGGAGGTGTCTACTTTTCAAAATACAGCTCCTGTGCCAAGATATTCTATCATTCAAATTTACAGCTGTACCCTGTATTATAATAAGATTTAATATTTATTTTACATTTGGTAACTCGATAAGTGCACTCTTCCAAGTCCTTTTCATGCATGACCATGGCCATGTTGGCCATAGGCAAATAATATATGCAATATAAGGGCACTACACAATAACAAAAATAGTCAATATACTGTGGTAACTGTAAGCAAAGCAATATAAACAGTACATGACTTCTGCATAGTACTAATACTATCACATACATACAGTCAAACAATGTAGTAATGGTAGACAGGGCATGCATATAAGCAAGTCATAGGATCAAGATACAAGAAAATGAGCAATGATGATAGAGTATAGTTTGCATACAAGTCAACATTTTTACAACTCTATGTCCCTTAGAAGGTATTATAAAGAAAGTTGACTCTTTATGTTGAAATAATTAGCCAAAAATGGGGGTAAGAGAGAAAAAGAGAAGGGAGGGATAGAGGCATAGAATTTGATAAGCAGACTGGAAGAGGGAAGTAGACATTAAACATAACTAAACAAGTTTAGAGGCAAATATTAAGTATACTATTGTATAACTGCTATGTAAGATAATAGGAGTTTGAATGTTTATCCATGTAGTCAGTGACATCGTATGCTTTCCCTTAAGTGTTTCTTAAGGCCTAGTCAACAAATATGAAAGTGCTCCAGGTTTCTTGAAGGATTCTATTCTAAATGTTTTGGGAAAAATTTGGAAAATTCTTTTTTCTGTAGTAGCCATAGTATATGACTGAATAACTAACAGATCATATTCTGCATTTCTCAAGGAATAACAAGAGACTTTGAAGGAAAGGAAAGGAATTTGCCTAGACGAGGAAAGTAGTGGTTATTTAGGAGCTTCTATGTAAGGTTGTTTGACAGAAATGTGGCCCTGCTTTACACAGAAAGCTATTTAGATTTATTAAATGATGTTCAAGATGAGTATCGATGGAGGGGCGTGGTCAAGATGGTGATCTGGTAACAGCACTTTCTCACAGCTCTCTTTCCTCAATAATATTTCAGATAGGAATTTTGAGAAAAAAAGAACAATAAGAGGATATTTTCGCTACTAACTACTTTGTAATATCCAGAGACATCATCAGAATAATTTTTATCAACTTTCATTGGTAAATTTCTGTCAAATTAAATACTAGAAAATCAACAGCAGCATCAGCTACTCAGAATGAGCCATCTCAGGAATCTACCTCAAGACCCAACATTCAAAAAAGATTTACATTCACTTATTCTAAATATTCAGGAGTTGACAACTAAAATAGATAAAATGGATAATTAACTGGACTCTTTTAAAGAAAAATGTTCTCAACAACTTGAACAGCTTCAGGAAATCTTCACACAACAGAAAGGTCAAATTTCTGTCATAGAACAGTCATTAAATGACATTGAGTCCAGACTCCTATAAGAAGAACAACAAACTGAATTTTTACTGCAGCAAAATACACATCTTTTGGAGAAAATAGATGATATGGAAAACAGAATGAGAAGAAATAATATCCGAATATATGGCCTGCCAGAAAAAGCAGAAGGAGATAATATAATAAACTTTCTTACTACCTGGATCCCAAATGTATTAAAATTACCGGAAGCCCTTTCTTATGGTACAGAATGTGCACACAGGTCATTGTCAACTTCAGGGAATGCATCTTTAATCAAAAACAAACCAAGATCCATAATTGTAAAACTTTTCTCCACGCAAGACAAGGAACTCATCCTCAAGAATGCTTGGACTAACTCACCCATTAAATATAATGATGCATTAATTCGATTTGATAATGACTACTCTACAAAAGTGGTTTTCAAAAGAAAAGAATTCATCCCAATAATAAAAATCTTGAAAAAGAAACAACTGAAAACTCATCTTTTGTTTCCAGCAAGACTTCGAATTTTCCTTCCAGTAGGAATAAAAATATTTGAAACAGTGGACTCAGCAATAAAATATCTCACTACAAATAACATTTTAACACAAGAAGAATCTATGGATTGGACAAACAGTACACCAAAAAGAAATGCAGAAGTAAACAACTGGAAGACTGTTGAACAACAAAAAAGAAACTAAAGGACAAATAACATATATTACATGCAATACAAAACTTTAAATAATGTCATAAAAACTAACAGGAAATCTTCCAGTTATAAATCACAGTAATATAACAGGTACAGTTTTTATTTATTTTATCTCACTTTAATTTAGAATAAATATAAACTAAGTAAAATAATCATTATCACTTAGGTCTATACAAACATATTTGAAACCTGATAACAGTGTTTTTCTTTCTCTACATCTCTGACTTAATCATTAACAAACAAAATGCATAGAGTGATATATTTAAGATGTGTGCTAATTGATATTTGATTCAAGCTGATACAACCATTCCACCATATATTTAACTATACTAGCAATGTGCTATGTACTATGGCAATGGGCTGTGTACTACATGAACTACAATATGAACTGGCACCTCACCTAAGTGTCATGTTTAATCATAGCCTCACCTCAGGTTTCATGCCCACTGAGTGGTGCAGAGCTACAGTTATCCCAATCCACAAGGGGGGATCCACCTTGGATCCCGGAAACTACCGTCCCATCAGTCTGACAAGCCTTATCTGCAAGGCCATGGAGCGTATTATCATGGAACTTATAAACAAAGACATTGGCAACCTTCAAACACTGGACCCCACCCAGTTTGGGTTTGTGAAGGGCCGATCTTGTCTCCTGAACCTGATTGACTTCTTTGAATCAGTCTCCAGAGCCATGGATAAGGGTAAGGTGGTGCACACAGCCTATCTAGACCTTGCCAAGGCCTTTGACACCATCCCCCACTATGGAATCATAGATAAACTTACTAAGTTGGGCATTAATCCCTATGTCACCCAATGGGTTGCTAAATGGCTTACTGATAGAACCCACACTGCAAAAGTAGCCGACTCCAAATCCAGCTCCAGACAAGTGACAAGTGGAGTACCTCAGGGTTCAGTCCTGGGGCCGCTCTTGTTTGGCATCTACTTCTCTAAAGTACAGGTCAACACTAAGGGACTCTGGCTAACAAAGTTTGCAGATGACTGCAAACTGGGAGCCATTATTGAATCCCCAAATTATGTGGATACTCTACAATAGGGCCTTACAGAAACAGATGCTTGGTGCCAGAGCCATGGGCTCAAACTCAATGCCAAGAAATGTATTGTTATCCCCTTTGGGAAAAAACATGTATCCATGAATTACCATATAGGTGGCAGTACACTAAACACAGAAAGTGTGATAAGAGACTTAGGGACACAGGTGGACAGTGGTCTCACCTTCGATAACCACATCGCCACAACAGTCAGGAAATCCTTCTATGTGGCACACCTCATCACAAAGGGCTTTTCATCCAGAAAAAAGGAGGTCATTGTCCCACTGTACTCATCCCTCATTAGACTCATTATAGAATACAATGCCCCATTTGATATGTACCTCTCAAGACATCTGCAACAACTGGAAAGGCCTCAGAAATACCTCACTAAAAGAATCACAGGCCTAAAACAGATGCCCTACGCTGACCGCCTTAAAAAACTCCAGCTATACTCTGTCACATATCGTCTACTCAGAGGCGATCTCTGCTTAACATACAAGGCCATGTCAAACCCAGAGCTGTTGGACATGCTACACTTAAAGAAATCCCAATCCCTCAGAGCTACACACTCCAGGGATCTAAACCTTGTCATCACAATAAACAAAACATGCTGGAGGGATAGTTCCTGACCCAGAGACTCCCCAGACTCTGGAATAGATTGCCCATACATGTCAAGCAGAGTGCCTCTTTGGACCTCTTCAAGAGGAACCTTGACGATTGTATGGGAGAAAGGAAATTCACCCCAGGGATCACGTCAGTCGCCCTGCTAGACGGGGGGTCCAGGAAAGTAAATAATGTGGGAAGAAATAGCCAGGGAATTGATATGGCTAGGCTTCTATAGGCCCTAGGGCTGATAGCCTAGTACCAACCTATGAACCTATGAACCTATGTGTTATAAAATATCTGCATGCTTTATTCATATAATATGTCTAATCTAAGCTTTCCGACTGGGGTGGTGGGGGTGGTGGGGATAAATACATTTTTTGATGAATGATATGTTTGTGTTAGATATTTTGCATGGTTGAAGTACTTAATTCATTATTACTGTTGTAATGATTTACTTTATTGAGATAGAAAGACAGCTTGAGTGTGCACACATATCTGGCTGTATGAAATATGATGTTGTCGCATCCCGGTGCACCACATAGGCTCTTATTGTATTTAACGTACATAAACAAAGCTTTCTGATTAGAAGGGGAGATAATGATGTGTTTATTGAAGATGCTTGAACTGTGCTTTAGCTATGCAAAAAAAAAAAATAATATTATCACAAGCGATACCTTGAAAGATAAGAAAAATCTTCACTACTTTCCTGCTCCATCCACGAGACAGCAGCTTAAAATATTCATGCAGGCAATGTCTAAATGTTATGTTTTTCATTGTGAGCACTTCATGATTGCATATGGCACCCTTTAAATAATACGTAATTGCAATATCACTTGGAAAAAAAATAAATCCCAAAACGAGCACATCTTAAAATTCTCCAACTACAAGGAGAAAAGGGATATGTATAAGGAAGATGATTGAGTTGTACTGGATGGTTGTAGTTAGTTAAGAAATTAAACCCTTATATGCTATTACAGTAATTTATTTTACTCTACTAGAATGTCATATTGAATCTTTTATATGCAGTAACGCACTAGGTGCTGTTTGTTTTATTAGGATGTGTCATGAAATATGCCCTGCATATAACACAGATAAAACTACACAATAAAAAATATTACCACGAGCGATGCCTTGAACATTAAGAAAAATCTTCACTACTTTTCCCGCTCCGTCCATGAGACAGCAGCATTAAATACACATGCAAGCAAAACCTAAATGTTTAATTTCTCATTGTGAGCACTTTGTGCTTGCATATAACGTCCCTTAAATAAAACGTAATTGCAGCATTACAAGTCAAGGAAGTAAATCCCAAAACAAGCACTTCTTAAAGTGCTAGTGCACCTGAATTATGAAACTAACAAATAAAAGACATAAGAGAAGTTATAACACATATATAATTACAGTATTAAGCACATAAAACATGATTAGATTTAGCAAACAGACACTAAACAAAATTTTCTAATAACTACTTTATATACTAACAGAAATAGCAACCTACACATAATTATTGTTAGAAAAAGTTAAATATTATTAGATATGCAGTAAGACACTATTGTATGAGTAGATATAGAGATTAATATTAAGAATTTCCAATACTAGAATATTACATATATACAACAGGAATCATAAATAATTGCATAGGTTCATATGTTGGTGCTGGAATATCAACCCTAGGGCTTATATAAGCCTAATCATAATAATTTCCTGGCTATTTCTTTTCACATTATTTGCTTACCTGGACTCTTGTTTGGTAAGGTGGCCGGTTTGATCCCCGGGGTGCTTTTCTCTCTCCCATCCAATCATTAAGGTTCTTTTTTGGAGTCTGGCCACTCTCTGGGTCAGGAACCTATCTCTCCAGTGCATTTTACTTGAGTATTTTTGAATCTCAAAGATGAGTAAAGACCATTACATGTATATGTAAATATATATAAATGTATATATGTATATATATTGTCATATAAGTTGACACAAATTTTGTAAAGAGTTCTGGAATATGACTTGAAAACTACTTTCTCAAAAGTTAAGTGATAATAAATCTAATTATTTCATTAAAAGTGAGGAAGAAAATGGGAAATACTCATATAACTACAGAATAGAGAATATTCTTATAGCACAGATATTATATGATACAGACTCTAGAAGTGAAAAATTACCTTAAACAAATTATGAGTCTAATGAAACTACAATCTAAAAAGAATATAAATAATATGAGAATTTTAACCATAATATCTACTCAACAAGGTATTGGTATCTTAGCAGTGTGAATTAAAGCAACTGTGTCATGTTGGATCGATATGTGAAATGTTGTACTAAGATGAAACAAATTTTGTTAAATGTATTTGAAAAATTGTTTTTGGAACCCTGATTATAAGAAACTCTATAAGTAAGATTAAACTAGTATAAGCATGTTATTGATGTATAAATATTAATACTTACACACAAAATTGCATATAATTATCTATTAGCTGATCATATTAACTCTTTGATATATGTAAACAGTGACATACTAAGTTATGAGGTTAAGAGACATTAGTCTAAACACTATTCACATATTTAGAAGGTTTGTGTGGGTACTTATGTTGCTCATGCAAAGAGGTACATTACCTCATAGAGATAGGAAAAGGTGTAACCAATTAGAATTAGTTAATTTAGAAGTTTCATTGTTTTCTTATGCTGTTTTGGTGTCTACAAAAGATAAACAGAACTTCCTTATAAGGATAGTGTAAATTATACGTATAGTGTAAGCCAAGAGTTAAAACTATGTATATTTACTGTCATACAAATTAAATATAAACCAACACATGAAATATCTGTCTATAAATATTAATGGACTGAATAATAATATCAAAAGGAGCCGTCTATATAAATACATAAATCTACACAATCCACAAATAGTATTTCTTCAGGAGACACATCTACTAGATAAAGATATAAACAATTTCAATATTAATAAGTACACAGTATTAGTAAGTTCTCAATATAAACAAAAGAAGAGAGGAGTAGCTATACTAATGCATAATACAACTATTTCTCCCAAAATAATTAACACTTTCAAGACAAATCTGGTATGTTTTGCTTAGTGAATATAGAGTTGAATAGGAAAATATACACTTTAGTTAACCTATATTGGATACCAGGACTTGGTGTAGAAACAGTAAAACATAATTTTGAAGAAATATTACATTTAACTAAAGGTAGTCTAATAATGGCAGGAGACTTCAACTGTGTAACAGATGACAAAGATACAGATTCAAAAAGTAAGAGAAGAAAGTTACCTATAGCAAAGACACTTATACAATTTATAGATGCAATCTCCATAAAAGATATAAATTAATTTGCTGATCCAGACTCATTAATTTATACTTTTTACTCTCATAGATATAAGACTAGTTCAAGAATTGATAGGATATACATATCCAATGATTTAGCAACAAAAATAAGTAATGTCAAAATAATAAATTGTCCATTATCAGATCATAATGCTCTAGTTTTTGAAATGGAGCTTATGCATATAAATAATAATCCCATTACAAGAATACTTTCATATGTTACAAAATTAAAAGAAATATACATCTGGGACTCCTTAAAAGCATATATATATATATATATATATATATATATATATATATATATATATATATATATGGAAAAGTAATATCCTGGTATATAAATAAAAGAAAAATATGGAATAAAGACATGCTAGAATTACAAAAGAAAGCTGATAAATTAAAATTATAAATTCAAGAAGGAAATAAAGATGTAATTCAAGAATTACTACAAATTAACAACAAATATGCAGGAGTTTTACATCACAAGACAATGATTAACCTAGAAAAGATAAAATTAAATTCTTATTCATCAAATCCAGCACATCAGAGACAACTAGCTAATAGAACAAAAAAATAATAAAATCGAGGCAAATAAAATAATTATATATCCCTAATACAAGGAAAAAAGCCACAGAACTAAATGGTATATTAGAAGCATTTAGATTACAATATAATAATGATAACCTCTCAAACATTCAGGGAAAACCTGACAAAGATATAAAAAATTATCTTAAAAACAAAATTCTTACTAGAGTAACACAGGAACAAATTGATACTATAAGTAAACCAATTACTATGACAGAATTAAGATCACAGATTAAAAAGCTTAAACTAAATAAAGCACCTGGCCCAGGTAACATAATACCAGAAATGTATAAAGTAATACCTAATCAAGCTATATCTTTACTCCTAAACGTATACTCCATAGTTAATCAAGATATAATTATACCACCTTCATGGAAATACTCATTGATATCACCAATAATTAAATCAGACAAAGATGAGAAACAATGTTCGTCGTATAGACCAATATCCTTATTAAATATCAATTATAAAATGTTCATGTCAATATATGCTGACAGGACTAAACTCTTTCTTCCCATGCTAATCTATGATGACCAGACAGGATTTATTAAAGGAAGAAATACATATGATAATCTTAAAAGAATTCTGTCATTGATAGATTATAGCAAACATGCAAACTTAGATTTAAACATAATATCCTTAGATATTAATAAAGCATTTGATTCTGTTAACTGGAATTTCCTTACGCTAGTCCTAAAAGAATATCATTTTCCTACATCCTTTATTGCCCTTATCCAGTCACTATATAAAGATTCCATAGCATATGTTAAATTAAGTTCATATAGATCTGGTCCCATACAAATCAAAAAAGGAACTAAACAAGGCTGTCCCTTATCACCACTGTTATTTGCATTACTTATAGAACCATTTGCAAATCAGATCAGATCAAATAGTAATATTAAAGGCATCTGCATCAACAAAACGTTATCTCTTAAGCTACAGCTATTTGCAGATGATATACTTCTTACCCTAACAGACACCAATGCATCTTTACAAGCTTTGTTTAAGGAAATAAATAATTTTCAAACTATCTCAGGTTTGCAGTTCAATGAAAACAAAACAAAAATTATGTCATGTAATACTAAAAAGAAACATATAAACAAAAAATATTCCAAATACATAGCAGAAGATAATAAAATAGTATATTTAGGCATAGATCTACTTGAAGACTTAACTGACTCACTTATATATAATTATAATAAAACGCTAGATAAAATAGAGTAAGCGATATCTAACTGGAACAAATATATGTTTACAATGGGAGATAGATTATATCTCATTAAATCAATTATTTTTCCTACAGTATTATATCTAATACAAAGTTTTTCACTGCCACCACCCAAGTATATCACTCAGAGATATAATAAACTAATATTAAATGTTTTATGGTTCCCAAACAAACCCCAAATTGCCTTAAATAAACATTTACAAAATTGGGAAGATGGAGGAATCAATTTACCTGATATTGAGATATATATTATGTCCTCTGTTGTTAAAAATATAACCCTATGGTTAAATGATCACTACAAACCTATATGGAAGCAATTACATGAACAGGTCTATATTGAACTTAATCATAACAACATATCAGATCATTTAACTATAATATCATTTCCTTTAGTTTGGATGTTAAAAGATTATCTAGAAGATAAAAATAAAAATAATAAACTCCCATCCATTATATGAATATCACGCTAACAACATTTAAAACACACATAAGCAAAGTACCAAATATTAATTCATGGTTCTTTCTGACCTTCCCTATAGCTTTCACACCCACTATCCTTGTAACATTCCAAATTCAGAAAATCAATATCCTCAAGATAAACTCAATAAGCTACTGGCATCAGCTGGTAGAACAAGATAAAATATTAACTAAAGATCAGATAATCAGAAAATTCAATATAAATAATGACTCATGGCTACTTCTGCAAAATCTAAGGCAATACCTTATGAATAGAATTGGACAAATGCAAGATACAGTTAGACATACTGTCCCAAAGTTTATTGAATATATTATTATAATTAATAATCAACCTTATCAAGGTGCTAGATATCTATCTAAAATTTATAAAATAATTAAAACAACAAAAATATACCAAACAGACACCTACTGGAATTATTATACACAGATAAACAATCACCCTCCTAACAAAAAGGAAAAAAGATTGTTTTAAAATCTTCTAAGAAGTCATCATTATCAATAAACTTGCAGTTATTCACTTGGAGATTTTTGAATAGAAGTTTTTATACACCACATAAAGTATCTAAGATCTATGCTAGTGAAGATCTATGTTGGAGATGTCATACTAAAACAAGAGCTGACTGGCAACACATTTTTCATGAATGTAACTGTCTTACTTTGCATTGGAATAATATTAATTATTTTTTTCAGACTGTTTTTTAATGATAATTATCAATTATCAAAATCTATGATTTTATTAAACTCTCCTGTTCTGGATTGTGTGCCAAAAAAAGATTTTAAAACCTTATGGACTTTAATGGCAGCAGCTCACAAAATCATCACCATTCACTGGAAAAGTGAGACTCCTCCTACATTTAATGAATTTAAAAAATTAGCTAGAACAGTTGGACAAATGGAAATATCTACACTGAAGAACAGAACTACCAGACCTACATCCTTATACAACTCTTGGATGAAAATACTAGAAATAATTGAGAAAATGGACAAAGATATATGAACTTATATATCATTCTTCATGTTACACTTTAAACTTATTTATAGCTTTCTTCTTAACAGGCACAAATGTATATAGTTATATAATCTTTTTAAAGTTTATAGATTTTACAATTGTATATATATATCATTTTCTTTTTTGATTTCATGTAATATTTGACAAATTGTCAATAAAAAAGGAAAAAAAGAGTGAAGCTGCAGCTTGCTGATGTAAATTCACAAAAAAAAAAAAAAAAAAAAAAAAAGATGAGTATCGATATGCACGATCCTGTTTTATTTTATGTATTGTTGAGTATAACAAGGTTTTATGTTGAAAAGAGGGAGCGAGTATTCAAGTCTCAGTAAATGGACTCCAGCTGCATTGGATATATGTATCAGTGCTAATACTCTACCACAAACAGGATTGCAAGCTGCACTTCCTTAATAGCACAGAGGACCCATTATTGCTACACCGTATATTTAAGTATGGTGTGACACAGATTAAGCAGATAGCATTGCTACATAACACAAGTGTTTCAGAATAATGACAGCATGGTTATATATGAGCATATATACCACACACCTACTTCTTTCAAGACACACAGTACCATATTTTTTTCTGCCACATTAGTGCAGAGAACTGTTTGAATCAGGAGTTGTTTTCTCCTACATAATTCACAGGCATAAGGTCTGTATGAAGTAGAACATATCTCTCACTGTCAGCCTAAAATATTATCTTCACAAGAATATCCTGTTTTTTTCTGGCATTCTTTTTGCTCAGTAAATTATTAGTCATATGTCAACCCACCCACCTACCCATCCTCCCATTTTTGATACCCTGCATCCTACTTTGCATGATTGGAAGTAAGGGTTATCCAAATCAAAGAATGCAAGGATAGAATCATGTCTGAACAAGATATCACTCCATTGCAGGGTGGACTCAAACACACACACACACACACACACACACACACACACACACACACACACACACACACACACACACACACATGATCTTGCATGCATGTACACACACACACACACACACACACACACACACACACACACACACACACACACACACACATGATCTTCCATGCATGTACACACACACACACACACACACACACACACACACACACACACACACACACACACACACACACACACACACACACACACACACTCACACACACACACACACCTGCATGTCTATGGCCAGTTTGCAGGTAGTGATATATACATTGCATGTCTATAGGATGTGGGAGGAAAGCACAACACTATGAAAACCCACACAAACTCCAAGGAAAAGCTGGAGAATCAAGCACTGTGAGACAGAACTATTATACATGGTTCCTCTCTCCTATCCACTTTGTAGAAATAATAATTTGATATTGTATTTGTCAGTGACAGTATATTGGTAAGTTATTTTTGGAGACATAAATGTCAAAAAATAAATAATGGCTAAAAACATTGAGGGCTTGCTCAGAAATTAAGAGGCTTGTTTTATTTTCTATGCTAGAGAACAAGACCTCTTTCACTATCATCTGTATTATTTTGAGAAAAACCTGCACGTATCCTCTCAAGTCAAATTTTAACCAGACACCACCAAGGGACTGAGTGCAAGATCATTTAAAAATGCATATTTTTAACGTGAGTCTGTATCAGGTTCTTTTCTAAAGTCAAGACAGATAATATTCATTACTTTGTGACACTGCCAAAGGCATCCATTACTTAGAAGTGTGTTAGATTTTAGTGGCATACTGAAAAAGGGAATTCAGGCTGACTGAAATGGAAAGCATATAATTAAAACCCATCAAAGCAACAAGGACAAGGAAGGGTTAAAATATAACACAACCAATAAGAAAAAAAAAGAGAGACATTAAGATCCCAGTAAATCCAAGTAAGCGCCAAAAACCAGGAACTCCGGGTAACCGGGACTATCACTCTATACAAATGCTTTATTGCAGTTAAAATGCACCGTACAAGTGAAAAACAGTGAAACAATAGACCAAAGTTAAGCGCTTTCATCTCGTTTCTTTAAGACATCATCAGAACCTATTAAAAAGAGCTGAACACTGAATTTTAAAAGAAAAAAGAACACACCCCTCATGATTTTGTTCAATCCCATACATTGCAGCATAATGCCCTTCTCATACTTATAAAACAGGATAAAAATAAAAATAACATTATATACCAGACTGAAAAAAACTAAGCAACAGATTACATAACAGGAAATAACTGAGTTAAAAAAATTACTTAAAAACAAAATAATTATTTAAAGTTATTTGCAATTATTAAAAATTGTTTAAACAAACCACACCCAACATGTTTATAGCCAATGGTACATCTTACATTTTGTGGTTTTCATTGCACTTTTATGTTTTTTCTTATTTGATACAACCTAGCCTTAAGCTCACTAAAAATGGAAATACTGTCATTAAGTCCTGGAGGGACAGTTGTGTCCAATCTTAGTTGCCAAAACTTGTCCTTTTGTAACAACATAGTCTTCCAGCCTCCACAGTAAGCTGAAAAGCAAACCTGTTCTAAAACAAGAAACTTAAATTTTTCGAACTCAGGGCATACTAATGAGTGTCTTGCAAGTGCGCTCTTGTTATCCACACACTGTACACTATGCCAGTGTTGATAAATTCTCTTATTAAGAGCGTTATTGATTTTACCAATGTAGAATGCTGGACATCTAGTGCAGAAGGCAATATAAATAACTTTTTCAGAAAAACAGTTACATTTTCCTCCCCTAGCATATCCCCTAATCTTTCCTTGCAGCCAACCATTGTATTTACTTTCAGTGAAACTGCATTGATTACATCTGCCACATTTCTGTGTTAAGGGGAAGGGGTCAGGGAGGTTAGTGGGTGGATTTTACAAAATATTCTTGATATTACCTCTCCTTTTGTATGTAAATTTTGGCTTAACCTCCTTAACTCTACGTGTAGCCTCATCACAATCAAGGATAAACCAATTTTTAATGATAACATTCTCTATGCCTTTTACATCTAAAGAATACGGTAGCACTTTATTGGTATGTAAATCAAAAATGTGGTTGTTATTAACACTGGTAGTCATATTTTTGTGGTTTTTGGTCCCAAATTTAATAATGGGACCATACTTTTCCAGCCTTTCACTCCATACCTGCGTGGCAATATTCTCAAGTAGGGGAATTGGATATTTCATTCCAAAAACATCTTTTTTAACAATGTAACTTCATCTTTACAAACTCTATCATCTGATGTTAACCTGGACACTCTTATAAACCGACTCTTAACTATTTCCATTTTATGATGATGGGGATCACAACTAGTGTAAAAGAGAAAGGTGTTGCAATGTGTTGGTTTTCTGTAAACCCTTGTCTCCAGGTTGCCCTCATGTGTTAGGAGAATTTTTATATATAATTTAGTATATATAAATATATATATATATATATATATATATATATATATATATATATATATATATATATATATATATATATATATATATATATATATATATATATATATATATATATATATATATATATATATATATATATATATATATATATATATATATATATATATATACACACATACACAATAAGGTGCTACCCTATTCTTTAGATGTAAAAGGCATAGAGAATGTTATCATTAAAAATTGGTTTATCCTTGATTGTGATGACAACGTACCCAACACACTAGTCATAGATGACTCTATAGTCAGGCACACTGATGTCCCACTCACCAGGCTAAACAAGGAGAAGGTTACTGTCAGCTGCCTGTCAGGTGCCAGGATCCACCACATAACCCACGCACTCAGGTCACTCCACAACAAGTACAAATATGACTCTGTCATTGTCCATGTTGGTGTGAACGACTTGAGATGTACCTCCCTGGACTACATGAAAAGAGACATGGAAGAGCTCTCCGATCTTGTATCCCAGGCAGGTATGACCCTAGCCCTGAGTAGCATTCTGCCATCACCCAGAATGATGCTGCAGTACAAGGACAAAATGATTTCAACAATTGGCTAAGCTTCTGGTGTCATTCTAGAGGGATCCAGTATCTGTCTGCCTCGGATGACATGGTCGACAGACCACAATGCTTTGCCAGAGATGGCCTGCACCTGTCACCCCTTGGATTTCAGATACTGGCTAAAGTTCTTGCCGCTCTTATAGTGCCTTTTTTAGGCAAGGTTCAAATGACAAATTCACCACCATAATAGGAACAGGCAAGCAAAATCTGAGGGTGATGCTACTCAATGCTTAAAGTCTAAATCTCAAAATGCACTCACTAGAGACACTCCTTAAAATGGAGAACATCAATATCTGTGCAGTGACTGAGACCTGGTTCAAAGCTCCAGAAAGCACACCAGCACTACCAGGCTATAACTCATACCACACTTTTCGGCCATGTAACTTGGACCGGAACACCAAAGGCAGAGGTGTGTCCATTATTCATTAAGGATATCCACACCTCCAGGCTAGTTGCTCAGCATAATGCAGCCGAGGTTATCCAAGTGCAATTAACTCTGGGCAAAACTGCAATCCAAATTGTAGCTTGCTACAGATCCGACACCATGCCCCAGGATTCCCACTCCTCTTTTCTTGATGTACTGGAAAATATTAGGGTTCAACCAAACACCCTAATAATGGGCAATTTCAACTACCCCACTATTAACTGGGAAAACTACTCATGTACCAACTCTTTCACTCAACGCTTTCTGGAATTCATGAACTCCAATGCCCTGGATCAACTTATCCACACTCCCACCAGGGGCAACAATATACTAGATCTAGTCATTACCAACATGAGTGACCAGTGTTCCACACCTGAAGTCAGCGCCTCATTGGTCCGATCCAACCTTAAGCTAATTACCCTAGATATCCACATCCTGCCCCCACTCCCCATTAAGGAAATCATAGTAAAATATTTCTGCAAAGCAAACTTCATGCTTCTTAAGACAGAAGTGGTGAACTTCATGGCACACATGCAGATGGACAAGACAGTTATGACTACTGAATCCTACACAATTGCACTTTATAAGCACATACATGAGTGCATGGATCATGCTATCCCAAACAGAACCAAGACACTATCCTCCAAAAAAGGAAGCCAGTCTGGTTGTCCCCTGCCATAAACAAACTGTGCAACAGAAGGAAGAAACTGTTGCAAAAGAGAGTAAAATCCCATGAGTGGAGGAGCTCCCTGGTCAGGCTCAGTAAGAAGCTGCGATCCCTGATAAAATCCTCCAAAACTAGTTACGAAAACAAAATTGCCACTGATTCTAAAGACAACCACAAAGAATTCTATAGCTATGTCAAGAATCTCAATGGCAACACTCAGATCTGCTCTGAGTTACAGCATAATGGCACTAAATATACAGATCCAACTAATATTGCCAACATCCTGGCAGATAGGTTCAGTGCTAACTTTACACCCCTTTCACCCCCTTAAGAGCTCAGCTCTGTACCAGAAGAATGCAAAGTTCCCGTAATCACGGCTGCACAGGTAAAAACCACACTCTCCAAAGCCAAGAACACAGTATCCATGGGACCAGACAACATCCCAGGCTGTGTTCTACATGAACTACAGAATGAACTGGCACCCCACCTAAATACCATGTTCAATCATTGCCTCACCTCAGGCTTTGTGTCTGCTGAATGGTGCACAGTGATGGTTATCCCACTTCACAGGGGGGGAGCCACCACGGACCCCGGGAACTACCACCCCATTAGCGAGATGAGCCTGGTCTGCAAGGCCATAGAACATGTCATCATGGAGCTTATAAACAAAGACATTGGTAATCTCCAAACTCTGGACCCCACCCAGTTTTGGATTTGTAAAAGGCAGATCATGTCTCCTAAACCTGATAGACTTCTTTGAAGCAGTCACCAAAGCCGTAGATGAGGGTAAGGTGGTTCACACAGCCTATCTAGATCTTGCCAAGGCTTTTGACACCATCTCCCACTCTGGAATTATAGATAAACTCACTAAACTAGGTATAAATCCCTATGTCACAAGATGGGTTGCCAACTGGCTCACTGACAGAACCCACACTGTGAAAGTAGAAGACTTCAAATCCGACTTCAGACCAGTGACAAGGGTTCAGTCCTGGGTCTTCTCCTGTATCTACTTCTCTGAAGGACAGGCTAACACAGAAGGTCTTTGGGTAATGAAGTTTGCAGATGACTGCAAACTAGGAGCCATAATCAAAACTCCCAACGATGTGGACATCTTACAAAAGGGCCTCACTGAGACAGATGCCTGGTGTCAAAGTCATGGCCTCAAGCTCAATGCCAAAAAGTGCATTGTCATCCCCTTTGGTAAAAACTCTGTACCCATGAACTACAACATAGGCAGTAGCATACTTAACACTGAAAGTGCGATAAGAGACCTTGGGACACAGGTGGACAGTAGTCTCTCCTTTGATAATCACATTGCCACAGTAGTCAGGAAATCCTTCTATGTGGCACACCTGATCACAAAAGGTTTCTCATCCAGAAAAAAAGAAGTCATTGTTCCCCTCTACTCATCACTCATTAGAACCATTATAGAGTACAACACCGCTTTTGGTATGTACCTCACAAGGCATCTACAACAAATGGAAAGGCTGCAGAAATACCTCACAAAGAGGATTACTGGCCTCAAACAGATGCCCTACGCAAACCGCCTCAAAAAACTCCAGTTTTACTCCATCGCATATCACCTACTCTGAGGTGATTTTTGCCTAACATACAAAGCTATGTAAAATCCAGAGCTGTTGGACATGCTCCACTTAAAGAAATCGCAATACCTCCGAGCTACACGCTCTAGGGACCAAAACCTTGTCACCACAATAAACAGAACATGCCGGAGGGATAGATTCCTGTCCCAGAGACTTCCCATATCTGGAATAAACTACCTATATATATCAAACAAAGTTCCTCATTAGCACTCTTCAAGAAAAATCTTGATTGGATGGGAAATAGGAAATTCACCCTGGGGATCACTTCTGTGGCTCTGCTCGACAGTGGCACAGGAAAATAGTTTTCTTGGGTGGCAAAAGCCTGGGTACCTTTTTGGCTGGGCTTGTATGGGCCCCAGGGCCAATAGCCTAGTACCTATCTATGAACCTATAAACCTATATCTAAATTATTTATTTCATTAGCCTCAATGTGATGTGTATATTTTAAAAACTACTACTAGTTTCCATTTGCCCCAATTGAGCCTCTTTCCCTTGCCACAAAATAAGTAAATCATTGAGGTATCGATAGTAGGCTTTACACAACTTAAATAAGGAAAACTGAAATAGGATGGTTAATTCCCACCTAAGCAGTACTCCATTAGCAAAGACGGGAGCGCAAACTGCTTCCATCACAACACCACTAAGCTGTTTGTAATATTCATTACAAAATACCAGAAAATTATTTGAAAGTACAATGTCCAAAAACTCATGAATCAAAATTTTCTCTTTTTCAGAAATACCGCTATACATTTTGTCCATTTCATCAAACCAAATTAAACCCAGCTCTTGGGGAATGACAGAAAACAAGTTCTTAATGTCACAGGTGATGAAGAAACTAAAATCTACATCCATTTTTCTTAGTTTGTCGAGCAAATCCCATGAGTCTCGTATAATGTGTGCAAAAGGGTGAGACATATTTTTGAGTTTCAAATCGACAAACTTAGCTAAGGTTTCTGTAATGGACCCAGCTGATGCAACAATAGGCTGGAACGGTGGATCACATATACTTGAGTGCAGTTTTTGGATATCAAAAATCCTGGGAAAGGGTGGTTCACATACCATTAAAAAGTCATGCAGTTCCATAGAAAGGTGGTCAAATAGAAGTTCATCAAGAGCCACCCTAATTGCTCTTTATGCTATACTAATTTCATTCAGGGACACAGGCCTATACACAGATGCATCACCCAATAAGCATAACATATGTCCCTGATAATCCAAATTGTGCATGATGGCAAAACACCACCTTTGTCAGGGTGCATACAGCTAATGTCTGGATCATTAACTAGGGTTGAAAGAGTGTCTTTATCGTGTTTGGAATGGTTATAATAATGATACTGACAGTGCTTACTCAAAAGTTCTCCAATTCCCTTTTCACATGCTCTTTCAAAGGTGAGGATCACTAAGTGCAAAGGTGGATTGGCAATACTGCTTCTCTTTAAAATCTTACCACTTGTGTTACAGTCACCCTTGTCCCCACCGGGTCTATATTAGAACATCGAAGTTTCAAAACTTTGAATGTTCTAATATCGACCCCTATTCAGCGAAAACTTAAAACATCGAACATACAGAACAGTGAATTTTTTCCCAGGGAAAAAAATCACTGTTCCAAAACACATACACACAACACAAGCAACCAAACAAACAGCAATCAACACACATACACCTAAAATCTTACACCTAACCCTACACTAAACTATACATACACCACTAAATATCCACTTATCTTAACCCAAACCCTAACCCTAAGGTCAGTCACTATTGCACACTCACCTCACCCACGCCCTAACCCTAACTCACCTTCCCCGCCCTAACCCTCATGTCCACACAAAAGCACACTTACCTGACCTGCACCCTAACCCTAACTCACTTAACCCACCCTAACCCACACGTCCACACAATCGCACACATACCTAACTTGCGCCCTAACCCTAACTCACTTAACCCGCCCTAACCCTCACGTTCACACAATCGCACACATACCTAACCCGCACCCTAACCCTAACTAACCTAAACCGCGCTCAATCGCATACTTACCTGAACCTGACCTGTAACTTTCCACTACAGCGCTGAAAATGCAGGAGCTACAGAAACGGACAACCAAATTCTTTCCCTAGGAAAAAATTTGGTTTCCTGTAGCTTTGATATTTTCAGCATTCACTGAATACGGGTCGATAGTAGAACATTCAAAGTTTTGAAACTTTGATGTTATAATATAGACCCATCCCCACCATGTAGAATCTCAAAATTTAGTTTACGAGTGAACAATTTTAAATCAAGTAGAGTGTGTTTAATACTTGCCCTGCTAGAGAGTACAAAATTACAACCCTTTAAAAAAAGGTGGTGGTTTAGTCATCATGTACAATTTGGATTATCAGGGACTTATGTTATGCTTATTGGGTAACACATCTGTGTACAGGACTGTGTTCCTGAATAAAATTAATATAGCATACAGAGGAATTAGGATGGCTCTTGATGAACTTCTTTAATTTGGCCACCTTTCTACTGAACTGCACAACTTTTTAATAGTATGTAAGCCAACCATTCCCAGAATTTTTGGTATCCCAAAACTGCACTCAAGTATATGTGATCCACCATTCCAGCCTATTGTTACATCAGCTGGGTCCATTATGGAACTCTTGGCTAAGTTTGCCGATTTGAAGCTCAAAAATATGTTTCAGCATTTTGCACACATTATATGTGACTCATGGGATTTGCTCAACAAACTAAGAAAAATGGATGGGGATTTTAGTTTCCTCATCACCTGTGACATTAAGAACTTGTTTTCTGTCATTCCCCAAGAGCTGGGTTTAACTTGGTTTGATGAAATGGTCAAAATGTATGGCAGTATTTCTGAGAATGAGGAAATTTTGATTCCTGAGTTTTTGGACATTGTACTTTCGAATAATTGTCTGGTATTTTGGAATGAATATTAAAAACAGCTTAATGGTGTTGTGATGGCAGCAGTTTGCACTCCCGTCTTTGCTAATGGAGTAGTGCTTAGGGGGGAATTAACCATCCTATTTCAGTTTCCCTTATTTAAGTTGTGTAAAGCCTACTATTGATACCTCAATGATTTACTTATTTTGTGGCAAGGGAACAAGGCTCAATTTAAGGACTTTTTGGGGCAAAAGGAAACTAATATTGTTTTTTTTAAATTTACACATCACATTGAGGCTAATGAAATTAATTATTTAGATATAAATATTCTCCAAGCACATGAGGGCAACCTGGAGACAAGGGTTTACAGAAAACCAACGTATTTCAACACCTTTCTCTTTTACACTAGTTGTCATCCCCATCATCAAAAAACGTGAATAGTTAATTGTCAGTTTATAAGAGTGTCCAGGTTAACATCAGATGATAGAGTTTGTAAAAATGAAGTTATGGTGTTAAAAAGGATGTTTTTGGAATGAAATTATCCAGAGCTACACATAGAATTAAAGAGGTTAAGCCAACATTTACGTACAAAAGGAGAGGTAATATCAAGAATATTTTGTAAAATCCACCCACTAACCTCCCTGACCCCTTCCCCTTAACACAGAAATGTGGCAGATGTAATCAATACAGTTTCACTGAAAGCAAATATAATGGTTGGCTGCAAGGAAAGATTAGGGGATATGCTAGGGGAGGAAAATGTAACTGTTTTTCTGAAAAAGTTATTTATCTTGTCTTCTGCACTAGATGTCCAGCATTCTACATTGGTAAAACCAATAACGCTCTTAATAACAGAACTTATCAACACTGGCATAGTGTACAATGTGTGGATAGCAAGAGCGCACTTGCAAGACACTCATTATTATGCCCTGAGTTCGAGAAATTTAAGTTTCTTGTTTTAGAACAGGTTTGCTTTTCAGCTTACTGTGGAGACTGGAAGAATATGTTGTTACAAAACGACAAGTTTTGGCAACTAATATTGGACACAACTGCCCCTCTGGGACTTAATGACAGTATTTCCATTTTTAGTGAGCTTAAGGCTAGGTCATATCAAATATAAAAAAAAAAACATAAAAGTGCAATGAAAAGCACAAAATTTAAGATGTACCATTGGGCTATAAACATGTTATTGGGTGTGTTTTGTTTAAACAATTTTTAATAATTACAAATAACTTTAATAATTGTTTTGTTTAAGTAATTCTCAGTTAATTATTTTATTATTTTATTTATTTTATTTTACATTTGTTGACCGGGCTAGTCCAGCTGGATACATGTCCATTTTCAGTGGAGGCCCAGGGAGAAAAGCTCCAGTTAAAAACATATTAAAAACATGCAAAACATCTATAAAGAAGGATTGAAAAATAGCCTAAGATAGACTTAAGAACAATAAACATAAAAATTCAGATATTTGAGAATAGTGCTAAGACAGAATGTTACAGAATCAGAAAAAGTAATTTTACTAAAAAAAATGATTTTAAAAACATGATTGGAACACAGATACATAAAAATGACTAAATAAATGACTAGAACAAAGATACATGGTGAGAGGTACTCTGAAATAACAGAGTTAGGAATTAAGAAAGAAAGAAAAGTTTAAAGAAAGTTACATGGAGATTTATAGTAGAGAATACTGTGTTTTGAGAGTATCAGATAATTAGAAAAAAAAATGTTTAGTCAGGGTTGTTGCAAGAGCATAGCCAGTGGTTAGAGAAGAAAAGTTTGAGGTTAGTTTTAAATAGTGGGACAGAAGTTAGGGTAGTAAGGTCTTGTGGTAAGAGATTCCATATTTTTCCTATTGAATTAGAGAATATGGAGTCTCCAGTTAAGTTATTTGATAAGGAAGTATGAATCAACATTTTATTAGTGGAGTGTAGATTCCTCAGGTTATTATATGGTTCTATGTGGGTGGAGAGCATTGGGGTGTTGTTGGGTTGGTATAGGGCTTTGTGGGCGATTGTAAGTTGGTTAAATCGTATAAAGTGAGGTAATTCAAGATAGTCTAGTTGTTTTAGATTCAGACAGTGATGAGTCCTATATGGAGAGTTTGTAGCAAATCTGGCGATACTGTTATATGATCTAGCTAGTTTGTTAAGATTATTTTTAGAAAGATTTGTATATATGGGGGAAGCATATAATAGGGTAGAGATTAAGTGGGTTCTAGCTATGGTGGTTCTTGCTTCTGGTGTCAGGAAAGATTTGATTCTGTAAAGGGATCCGAGTTTTCTGTTAGTAGATTTTATTGTTGTGTTTATGTGAGTGTCAAACTTTAGTTGATTGTCAATTGTGATTCCTAGGAGTTTGGTGGTGGGGTCTGGAGAGATAAGGGTACCATTGCTAGATGTGAGTGTGAAATGAAGAGGTGGAGACAAATGAGTGGGTGTAAAGAGCAGGAGTTTAGTTTTATTTGGGTTAAGGAGAAGACAATGGTTAGAGAACCATTGTTCTGTAGTGGTGAAGGCTTTTTGTGTGAGAGAATGTAGTTCAGTTTGGGATGAGCCAGAACAAATGATGGTAGTGTCATCTGCATATTGAATACAGGTCGAATGTGGAGTAAAGAGATGAAGGTCATTTATGAAAATGGAAAACAGTAGTGGACCTAAAATAGAGCCCTGTGGAACACCTATGGAGGTGGGGAAGAGGTCTGAAAGATGGTTTTGCCAGAGCACCGCTTGTTTTCGGTTTTCCAGATAGGATGTAAACCAGTTCAGGGCAGGATTGTCTAGAGAGAGGGATTTCAGAAGGTGGAGGAGAAGTTGATGATTGACCATGTCAAAGGCTTTAGACAGGTCTACAAAGAATGCCGAAGAAAGAATATTTTTGTTGCGATTATTGTTGATACAATTAGTGAAGGATAGCAAGGCTGTGGTAGTACTATGGAATGGCCGAAAACCGTGTTGACAGTTAGCTAGGAGATTATAGTGGAGTAGGTGATTTAGTAGTTGTTTGTGGATGCATTTCTCCATAATTTTAGCGAGTGGAGAGAGTAAAGCTATAGGGCGATAATTTGAAAAGTCAATGGAGTCTCCACCTTTGTAAAGGGGAATAATGTGCGAAATTTTCCAGATAGTTGGGATAGTGCCCTCTTTTATGGTTCTATTGATCAGTATGGAGATGGGGTAGGCAATGGCTTTGGCTCCTATTTGGAGGTATTCTGCTGGTAATTTATCAGCTGAAGGGGTAGTAGGTTTTAATTTTTGAAGCAAGGAAGAGATATAGGAAGTGGGTATAGGTTCAAGGTGAAAGGGGGGGTGGAGCTAGGACTAGGTAATTTGGAGGTATCAGGGTTTTGCTGATTTGCCAGATTTAGTATAGCAGTAGTAAAGAAAGTATTAAAGGCATTTGCAGTTTGTATAGGGCAGTTGGGGTTGGAACCTATTGGATCTGGTGTGGCTACTTTGCCTGGGGATAGTAGTGTGTTAACAGCAGTCCAGTACTTTTGTGGTTGTTGAAGGGATGATTGTTGTAGTTGGGTATAAAGGTTATTTTTATCTTGTAGGATAGCTTTTTTTGTTATGTTTCTTTGTTGTCTAAAAGTTTGGTGATCAATAGTATTCTTTGTGGTACGCCATTTTGCCCAATATTTATTTCTACTACTAATTAGTTTTTTAGTATTGTTTGAGAGCCATAGGGCTGTTTTTGTTTTCATTCTTATGGATCTCATTGGGGCATGATGATCTAGGATTGTCAGGAAAGTGGTGTTGAAGTAATTATCTACTTCATTTATAGGGAGAGACTTAAGAGGTGACCAATTACATTGCTTAAGTTCGGATTGAAACAGTTCATGGTTGAAATGAGCGGGAAGACACAAGAGAGTGGATTAGTGCAGAAAACAATCTATAGAATGAAGGAAACAGCAGGTAGGTCTGAGAGTAAGTAAGTATAAAAGGTATAATAGTGTAAACTATGGAGTTATACAAAGTTAGGGTACTAGAGTGTGGTAGGAGTTTGGTAAAGCAAGGTCAGGAAGGGGAGGGTGAAAAAACAAGCAGATCAGCGACAGAGACTCCGTTTCAAAGACAATTAAGTAAGGTATGAGGGAGGTTAGGAATGACTCTAAGAGGAGCAATTGGGCTAGTGGTAAGGCACCACCTTGTGGCCAGTTAAATAATTGCAAAGACTGGTTCCTCAGCAGGGGGCGGGTAACAGGAGGGAGAGAGAAAAGATAGTATAAAAAACTATAGGACTTGTTGAGCAAGATATTAATTGAGGGTCAGCACTAGTATGTAAGTTGGGATAGGGGGCTGTTGGCTGCTGGCAGTCCTGGGTAGGAAGCTTAACTAATACACTAGAGTCTGTTTGTTAGTGCAAATATACAGGAGCAGGACATACTTTCACTGTCTTATTGGGTAGATTTCTCAGAGAGTTGTAGGGTTGGTTCTTAGTTGGAGAATATTCTGTTCTTCCAGGAGGGTAGTAGGCAGTTATATAGGTGCTTGAATGAACCAATTAATCAGGCTAATAAAGGGTAGAAAGAGAGAGAAAAATAGTAAGGTTAACAGTGTTAATACTAGAGAGCAAAATTCAAGTTATATCACTTAATATGAAGATACTAGAAAAAATCACAAATTATGTCACATACACATGGAAGTATTTGCTAAAAACATAACAAATGTATTCATGTTATTAAACATCTAGACAGTGAAATACAAAACTCAGTTCAATTAATGAGTCTATCAATTGTTCATATTACATGCTAAAAGGTAGAGGATAATAGTTCAGTCAACAATATGTCTAACTTTGATTATTAAATAAGACAGCAGAAAGTCTTACTTCAGGTGCCATTGTTAATCTGTAGAATACTTAGTTAAATCAATATGATGTAGGTTCTAAATAAGAGATATGATGGTTTAAAAAAAAAAAAACAGGTTGTCACCTGTGTGTGTCTAACCCAGTTAAAGACGGACTTGTGTTCGCTGTAACCGAGAGATTAGGACAGGTCGTGTTTATTCAGTGTGGCTAGAATTAACAATCATTGTCAGTCAAAGTTAGCTAAAGAGGAAGCAGAGTACTATAATAGCCTCTAGGGTAAGTATGTGAGATGAAAACAACTACTTCCCCAATTGTCATATAACCATGTTTGGTGATGTATTCAGCGAGAGACGTAAACTTGTACAAAATGGGAAAGGTTACAGTATTTGGTCTCTGCAGTAGCCAATCTTATCAGTAGTGGTCGCGCCTGTTTAGTAGTGCCAAGCTTCCCCTAACCTTGGGAAAGAATAGAATAAATAGAACAAGTGCAAACCACTTTTGTTAATTATTAACCCCGCTACATTGCCATATGCTAGTCCAGGTATAGGCGCCCAGGGGAGATAGTACCGAGATAATACATAAAAACTTTGCACAGCAAATGGGTACAGAACCAGGGAGAGGCACGACTACAGAGAAAACTATCTTGCACCTAGCTTAGAAGGATAAGCCTCAGTCAGTCACTAGGTCAGTAAAGAGTAGTATGGCAGAATGCGTTCTACTTAGTATATGAGAGCAATGGTCAGTAAGCGTTCGGCTAAAAGCAAATGACCCTAACTCAAACATAAAGTAAAAGCTTATTAGGGATACAAAACTAGATAGTAGTGTTAGCTGGAAGGGTTCATAGCTAAGTATAAAAAGCTTTACACAGTATGCATTTCAGAGTTCCGGTAGGATTCTACTTAATGAACAACAGTCAATCACATTGCCACACTATGACGCACACAAAATTATAAGCCCACGTGTGAACGCTAAACAAGACCGGGGACTTATCGGTACACGATGCAGTCCATCAATCAGAAAAAACATGCATAAGGTACATAGAAATTGTCACTATTGACAGTGTTTATAAACTGATATTCACAAACAGTGAAGTACTTACAAGCAGATAAAGAAAACTCACTCTTAATACACGTCAACATCCAAAAACAGATCCGCAATTAAGTTAGGACAGTTACGTTTAAGTAAATTGGTTTAACAAGCAAAATTCAAAAATAAAAATAGAAAATGCTTACTCTCAGGTAACGGTTAAGCATCCGAGACAGAACCCGCAGCAGCCAAATTAAGAACGGGGGTAGAAAGATGGCATCCGTGAGTAGTAGGCTATATTTATAGGTTAATTGGAGACATTGGGGGAGGGTAAAAAGGGAAGTAACCTAGATTGCAGGTCTTAGACAGAAATACTCGAGAAAGAGAGCATTAGGTGAGAAGATAAAGGATGGAGTAGTGATGGAGGCGGAGGAAAGAGGTTACATAATCTGTTGCTTAGTTTTTTTCAGTCTGGTATACAATGTCCTTTTCATTTTTATCATGTTTTATAAGTATGAGAAGGGAATTATGCTGCAGTGTGTGTGATTGGACAAAATCATGAAGGGTGTGTTCTTTTTTTTCTTTTAAAATTCAGTGTTCAGCTGTTTTTTTATAGGTACTGATGATGTCTTAAAGAAATGAGATGAAAGCGCTTAACCTTGGTCTATTGTTTCACTGTTTTTTTTTTGCTTATACAGTGCATTTTAACTGCAGTAAAGCATTTGTGTAGAGTGATAGCCCTGGCCTCTCAGAGGTCCTGGTTTTTTGTGGTGTGTATATAACACAACCAAATATAGTCTGATGTACGTGTGAAATGTAGAGCTACAGGGAAATGACACCATAGGAAATATAGACCAATGCTATATGCAGCTTTAACTTTAATAGTCAGAGTTCAGGACAGTACTGACCAATAGTACCCATGCTTCTGATTATGACAAAGCCTCTGTCCATCTCTGCTTTCTATAATGAAGGACCTGCACAAATTCACTTGATTAAACAAAATGTCTGATTGTCAAATAATATTTGGATTCTGATGATCCATCCATGCTTTAGAGCAGACAGTGTTTTAGCTGATTAGTCATTGTTTTTTTTTTCTACATTTTTGCCTGCCTTATGCCAAGCCATTTTCATATTACGTATTTCTTTGGCGCTAAGTAATACATAAGAAGTATATAAGTTTGTCTCCTTCCTATCAACAACTGAGAAGGTAGCAGCCCATCTGGTTGTAATGGACAATTTCCATACTCAACCAAAGTTAAACAACAATCATGCCTTCAGCTGTGATACATTTATTCATTATGTTTATATACAATTTGTATGAGTCTTTCAAACTACACATTCGACTGCATGTACTTTGGCAGTAAACTTATATCTTGAAACTCCCATTCCTGTAAGAATGAGCAAAATTCTTGATCATAATTTACAGTCTGTTATCAGATATTAAGATGCCATGGACTCCCAGACATGCAAAAAATTCTGTTTAAAAATTATAATGATTGATTGTGCAACTATTCCTTATAATTTGATGACTTCAAGATATTTTGAATAATAGTCAGCATAAATAAGATTTTGACTGTCCTTGAACTGAAACAAATATGTGTGTGTCTTGAATATCACCAACGACAATATCACCTCACAAATTGTCCACCTAATCCGTAGCTGGACATATTAGTCTTCACATTGTGGAATTCAGTATTATTGATAGCACGTATTGGATTATAATAGGAATGTCATACACTGTTTATGGATAAGGATGGTACATACATTTACAGACAGTAGAAACACACTGAATTTCTATGCTATTTGAGCAACAGTGGCACTTTATCATAAAGTCCATTGTCCATTTTATGTGGCAGTGCACAAATGCACAGGTATCTACTAATGGCTCATACTGCATACTGTCATTACAGTCTGCAATAATCATGGTAGAATGTATATTATATTATATTACTATATCCTATCTATATGTGTATCAGGTCTATATCATGAGATTGACATTCAAAAATGTTGAATCTTAACTTGTTCAACAGGAAAATGTTGAACTCCAAGTTTCCCAAATGGCCAAATCACTGATTCCTTTCCAATGGAAAGAAATCAGTTGGCCGTTCTGTTGCCCCTGTCCTTTCCCTGACTGTAGTGCAGTCCCAGAGTTAGAATATTTAGTTATGGGGGTGTGGGGGGCACAGCCCCTCATGTTGCGTGGTGTGGGGGGGTGAAGCCCCCAACTTAAAAATGTTTGTTTCTGT
Organism: Protopterus annectens; assembly: GCF_019279795.1. Taxonomy (NCBI): domain Eukaryota; kingdom Metazoa; phylum Chordata; order Ceratodontiformes; family Protopteridae; genus Protopterus; species Protopterus annectens. The sequence goes on from NC_056731.1 coordinate 1,967,573,937, forward strand.
GTGGTGTTGGTGTTTGGCCAACCGATTTCTTTCCGTTGGAAAGAAATTGTGATTTGGCCATTCGGAAAACTTGGAGTTCAACATGTCGAACAAGTGAGATTCGACATTTTAACATGTCGATCTCATGATATAGACCCATGTGTATCACCCCCACAGAATAATAAATGTAGCAGCCTCTACCTTGCATCTGACTGCACACTTCCATATACCTTATTAATTGTATGCCCATAATACTTAAATTACCAATGGATCTATAAAATAATGGTAACATCACCATATACAAGCCATTTTTAAATGGTAATACATGGATACTGTTTACGAATGAATATAAAAAATTACTGAAGACATGACATGGAAGGGTTAAGTAAAGACTATATGACTGTTACCACTCTAGGAATTATTGTCATGATGTACATGACAGTACCATCCCAAAAAAGTAAATGTCTATTATGTACCCATGGCTACATATATAATTTAAACAGGCAAGCTGAAGAAAAGAAGTAGTGCCACTTACTGCACAAGGAATTTAGCTGAGTCATGTAGAAACAGATGTGTGATGGTCACATGTGCAAATGGTGAAACATTAAAGAGTAGCAGTGCACACCATCATGACCCTAACAGTGCCTCCTCCAAGGTATGTATTACTAGGGGTGCAATTAGAAAATGGGCAACATTCTCTATAGAAGAACCCTGGAAAATTGTAATAGAGGTGCTGCCACAACATAAGCTGTTACACACCTAATAATCACAAAGGTACTAATACAAAGCTTACAAAAGTTGTAGAGCACTCTGTTACTGATTCTGCACTAAATAACATAGCAGAGTTAACCACTGAGATGGTGACAATAAAAGCATGTGCATTTATAATAAAACATATTGTGCCAGCACTTCAGACATGTATGTTACTATCTTAGCAACTAACAAAGCATACTTTCACTGGGCAAATATCCAGACATCCTCGTTGATGGAATGTTCACCTTAACAAATACAGCAATCCAGGCAGACATAAACCATGTGTGGTGTCAGTGATATGAGTGAGTAATGCAGATGGCTTTATCTAATTTTGAGGAAGGCACAATGAACAGTGTTATGCATACTCCTGAAGTAATGCTAAGGGCTGATGGTTTCACTTTGTACCAAATTATTTAACATCTGATTAAGAATTCTGGGTTGGACAGCATGTTCAACAATGAAATCAATTTTCAGTATTAGCTAAACAAATACCAGTGCTCACCTTTGTGAAACAAGCTAACATAGAAAGAGTATTTGGTGCTATACAGTTAGAAATGCCTGATGAAACAAAAACATTGAATTTTTTTGATAATAGTTATATTCACATGAGACCATGCCATTATGGCACAGAGAAAGGAACAGCCACAAGTCTTCATTCTCTGTTTGATTATAACTTCTGGAATCAGTTGGATTTTTCAGATGTAGTCTATCCAATGTATCAAAATGCAGCAGGGAGTTGGCATAGGCATCTTAGAGAGTTAAGAAGTTTCGTCTCCAGTCTGCTCTGCATTAAGCATACATGTGTTAGGGATACAAGGAAAAGAATACTGCCACGAATGCCAGTACCACATGTCTGTCAACAAAGAACACAGTTTCACAAGACTGATACTACATCAGTCCTCATTTACTGAAATGGGAACACTGGCTGGTCTTATTACTGTTTTTTTTTTCCAAAATAATAAATCCAGAGCATCATATCATCAGCTTGTTAGTTAAACTAGGTTGTTTCATCAGCTAAATATTATTCAAATGTATACTCTGTTTCCCTGTTCAAGCCCTGTTACTGTTCTTTGGGTTTATGCTTACATAAAGTGAAGTTCAACAGAGAGACAGAGAAAGTGAGAGAAACAGAAAGAGAGAAAGAGGTCTTCACTGTCCCTCTCATGCAGAAGATGTAGAGTTAGGCTTCTACTTTTCTCAGCACATGTACTCTGCTGTGGAGTCATTAGCAGAACACATGGAATTCATACAGAACTGGTTGATTATTAACTTCTTGCAGTTCAACACATTTGGATTTTTTCTCGGCTTGACTATTGCACTTCCCTTTAGCTGAAGTTGCCAGATAGACAGCTTGATCATTTGTAGCCAGTCTGTAATTCTGCAGCATATTTTCTTATGGGTACATCTCATTACCATAATATTTTTCTTGTGCTGGCAATCTTCACTAGATGCCATTGAAATCATAAATTGTTTATAAAGTTATGTTTCTGGTTTGTTTAGTCCTGTATGATCTGGGCACCTGTACCTTAAGGATCCATTGATTCTATACAATCCAGCTAGACCACATCATCCCTCCACTCTGGGACTTTTGGATGTTTCTAGAGTCGACTTGGATACCTCTACTTTCTGTGCCTCTGGCTATTAAGCTCCCATACATTTGAAACCTTCTTCCACAATATTTATGTGTTACACAAATTTTTTCTCCAGTTTTATGAGGTCACTGAAAATGCATTTCTTTAACTTAAAGTACAATACTGGAGTGGTTGTTTATGTGTTACTGCTTTTTTCATATCACTAGGTTAAATTTATCTATGTCTCCTTTTACATTTATATTTCCCAGTTTTACATTTTGATTTTATCATTTTCTTGTTTGTTCTTTGTAATTATTAATTCATATTGTATTTGTTTAATTGTTTTGTAATGTATATTTGCTATAGTGCTTGGGAGATGAGCATTTAAATGAACCGAATTTGAAGAATCATTGTACAATGCTGTGTGCAATAATTTGGTTATACACGACTATGAAATGCATAGTACACTAAACATTATGCATTATGTACAGAGATAGTTTGCCATGGAAATTGTCATCTCACTGGGAAAAAAAAAACTAGCACTTGCAAAGCTTGCGGGTAGTATTTTGTAGCAGAGTGTGTTCAGATTAATACTAGCTAGCACTTGCTGTAATTGAACACTGCATTCTGGCTTCTTTTTTTTTTTTTACTAAATATTTTTTTATTATTTCAAATAAGATGTCTTAAGAAACATTACATGAAATAAAGATAAATAACATATTTACAATTCTAAAACATTACTAACTTCAAACCATTATATAACTATTTACATTGGTGTCTATGCAAATAACATTGAAATTCTATATTATATAAAGTTAGAAACATAAGATGATATATCTTCGTCAATCTTTTCGAGTATTTCTAGTACTTTCATCCAAGAGTAATAGTAAGAAGTAGATCTTTTAGTTCTGTTCTTCACTGTTAATATTTCCATATGAGCAACTGTTGATGTTAAATTCTCAAATTCCTTGAACGCAGGAGAAGCCTCATTTTTCCAGTGTAGAGTTATGATTTTACGTGAAATTGCCAATAGTGACCATAGGATTTTAGTGTCTTTTTTTAGTACACAGTTTGGAATAGGAGAGTTGAAAAAATTAAAGACTTTGTTAATTGAAAATTATCATTATAAACAGTCAGAAAAAAATAGTTATAGGACTTCCAGTACATATTGAGACATATACATTCATAAAAAACATGCTGCCAATCTGCTTTTATCTTGGTATAGCATCTCCAACATTGATCTTCAATAGAATACATTTTGGCTAGCCTATGTGGTGTATAGAAACTTCTGTGCAGATATCTCCAAGTGAATAATTGCCAGTATTTTGATAATGTAGAAAATTTGGGAAATTTTAGAATATTACTTTTTTCTTCTTCAGTTGGAGGATGGTTGTTTATTAAAGTATAATAATCCCAGTATGATTTTTCATGATTTTTTTTGTTTTTTTAACAATTTTATAGATATTAGACAAATAACATGTACCCTGATAAGGTTGTTTTGTGATAAGAATAAGGTATTCAATGAGTTTTGGAGCTTCATGTTTAACTGAAGGTTGCATTTGTTCTATTTTATTTATAAGTAAATGTCTTAGATTTTTGCAAAAGCAACCAGTAGTCTTTATTTATATTATAATTGTAAATTATCTGCTCATTTGTTGGTATTTTTCCTTTCTCTATAAATTGATGCCAAAAGAATAATGATTTTTTTCTTGATTATATTCATTTTAGAGATTTGGGATGTATCTAGATTATTGGGTGTAAAAGCTATAGGAAAATAAGAAAAATCCAAGAATTAATATTTGGTATTTTGTTTATATATGTTTTAAACATTGAAAGTGTAGAGCCTATATAGTTTGATGGCAATTTATTAATATTATTCATTTTCCCTAAAAAATAATCTTTTAACATCCATATAAGGGGTGATGGTATTACTAAGTTGTCTTGTATGTAATTGTAATTGATGTCTATGTAAATCTGCTCATGGGCTTGTTTCCATATAGGTGTGTATGAATTATTTAACCATAGTGTTATATTTTTAATAACAGATGAGTTAATATATAAATCAATATCCGGTAAATTAATTCCACCATCTTCCCAATCTGGTAAATGTTTGTTTAAGGCTATACGGGGTTTATTTGGAAACCATAGAAAATTTAAAATTAGTTTATTGTATCTTTGAATAATACATTTGGGAGGTGGCAATGAAAAGTTTTGTATTAAGTATAATATTTTGGGAAATATGATTACTTTAATAAGATATAATCTGTCTGCTGTTGAAAAGATGTATTTATTCCAGTAACCAATTGTTTGTTCTGTTTTGTCTAGTATTTTATTATAGTTAAATATTAGAGAATCTGTTAATTCATTGAGTAGATTTATTCCCAGATATATTAATTTATTTTCTGTTACTATATATTTGGAAACTATTTTGTTTATATTTTTTTCCTACAGTTACAGGGCATAATTTTAGTTTTGTTTTCATTAAATTTTAAGCCTGAAATATTTTGAAATTTATTCATGGAGTTAAACAGAGCATTCAAAGACTCATTGGCATCTGAGAGAGTTAATAGTATGTCATCAGCAAAGAGGTGGATTTTAAGGTTTAACTTTTTATTAATACAAATGCCCTTTATGTTATTGTTAGATCTGATTTGATTTGCAAAGGGTTCTATGACTAATGCAATCCTAGTTTAACATATGCAGTAGATTTTTCATATAGTATTTGGATAAGATTATTAAAATTAGAAGAAAAGTTATATTCTTTTAAAACTATTGAAAGAAAGCTCAAGTTAACTGAACCAAAAACTTTATTAATATCTAATGAGATTACATTTAAATCTAGGACTTTATGTTTGCTATAGTCTATTAATGTTAGTATTCTTTTAATATTATCTGAAGTGTTTCTTCCTTTAATAAAACCTGTTTGATCTTTGTGAATTAAGAAAGGAAGAAAGTGTTTGATCCTATCTGCGTATATAGCCATAAACATCTTATAGTCTATATTGAGTAATTATATTGGCCTATATGAGGAGCACTGCTTCTCATCTTTATTTGGTTTGATAATTGAGGATATTAATGAATATTTCCAATAGGGTGGTATGTTCAAATCTTTCTTGGCTATATCATATACTTTTAATAGTAAGGATATGGCTTGATTGGGTATTAATGTATACATTTCTGGTAGCATATAGTCTGGGCCAGGTGCTTTATTTGTTTTGAGCTTTTTAATTTGTGATTTTAATTCTGTCATATTGATTGGTTTGTTTATAATGTCTATTTGTTCTTGTGTTAATTTAATGTGAATTTATTTTCTAAGTATTTTTTTATATCCTTAGTAGGTGTATCTTGAGTGTTTATGGAATTAGCAATGTTAAATTGAAGTCTGAATGCTTCTAAAATAACATTTAGATCCGTAACTCTTTTGTTAGTATCAGGAATAAATATTTCTTTTATTTGTTTAGATTAATTTTTTTTTGTTCTATTAGTTAAGTGTCTCAGGTGTGCTGGATTAGTAGAGTATGAGTTTATTTTTATCTTTTCTAAGTTAATCATAATCTTATGATGTAACAATTCTGCATACTTCTTATTGATTTGAGATCTTGAACTTGAGTAGTATTACCCTTTTGTATTTACAGTTTCAATTTATCTGCTTTATTTTGTACATCTAGCATATCTTTATTCCATAACTTCCTTTTATTTATGTACCAGGATAATATTTTCCCATATGTAACTGCTTTTTAATGAATCCCAGACATAAATTTCTGAAATATCTTCTGTGTAATTTATTTCCAGAAAAGCATCCTGGCTTCTGATATCCATTTATATTGTTTTGGGAATTTGGCATTCTTACTGGTTGCACTGGCACATTATACCCACTTTTGAATAAATTCTCAATCTAGTGTTTTTTATAGTGGCAATTTTACTGAGTTTCTGTAGAACTTTATGCACTCTACACACATAAATTATGTTCACAAAGAAATCCAGAGTTTGATAATTGTTTTAGCCAATCAGCAATTTATTCAAGATAGTGATTTGAACCATTATCAGTTTTATTTCTATTAGTGCAACCTTGAGAAAAATGGTTAGGCAACTCATTTTATCTACATTCTATATTGAGGATTGGACATGAGTTCGTATTTTGCTGGTAACCACACAGTGAAAAAAATGACAACTACAAACCTGAGTGCTGTCCATTTGCATAAACACATCAGTAGATCTATTTGCTGCTATACAATTTGTATCATTTTCACATTATAGTATACCTTGAGAGAATTATTCTAAAATGTATTAAAATGAGTTTCATTTTAATTTTGCATATATCCACATCCTCAACATTTGCCTTTTACTGTGTCCCAGTTAGTTGTATCAATTTACAAAAAATTCACAGCATTGTCTAAAGTTACATCAGACTCAAGTACATAATTCTCTGCCATTTTTAATAACATGAGCAATATTAGGTTTCAGCAACACATTGAGCGTTTCTTTGCCCATAACTGTGGTCATCAGTTCATTGATATTGTTATCAAAATACTTTTGTAGTCACTAAAACCTATTTTCTAGCTAAAACAAATGACAAATGCTTAGCGAGTTCATTAAGGGCTCAAAAACTGCTTTTAAATCTCTTCAGTTACTGCCACATCAGTCTATTTCTCTCTATAAAATATTACATTTGGCAATGGTAGATGCATATGATATGACTTACAGCCATATACTACAGAGGATTATGATCAGGTTACTGATGATTAAAATGAATGTTTGAGAAATGGATACCAATAAATTCATCTCAAGTTCAAAGTAAAGTGACTCTCAAGAGGTGAACCTTGTAATGCAGAGTGAGACTAGGTAACTACCTAGTTATGATAAGAGAAATATAATCATAAATCATTGTAATTCATGGAGCTTTGTCTGCTCCATGTAGTACTGTCAGAGAGAAAGAGGGAGAGAGAGAGAGAGAGAGAGACAGACAGACAGACAGAGAAAGACAGGAAAAAGTGTAACATGGAAGATTAAGAATCTCTATCAAGTTATGTTTGAATAGGATTAGGGTGCTGTTTAGTTTGTTTATTATGAAGGGGGAGTCTATGATAGAGGAGAGGAATTCTTTAGTAGAAGTATCTATCACATCAGTGAATTTGATTTATATTGTGGGCAGATTTAGAATTTGGTAACAGATCTTATTAATGTTACTTGGATGTGAAGGAGTTTAAGGTAACTATCTTGCAGCATACAGCTATTCAGTGGAATATGGATATGTCACTACCAGCAGTGATATAGACACCCTCAGAAGACAGTGTGAATGAATAGAAGGCAATGAATTCTGGTAGGAAAGGTATGTTATCCATAAGACTATTTACAATACTGAAACACAGGGACATATCCAGTGACATTCTGATGGCCTCATAGTACACAAAATACAGCAAGGGTCAAAACAAACAGTGCAATTTGTTGCAAACAATTTGTCTATTTTCAGTGCTGAACAAAGAAGTATCTAAATACTGTCAGGAAGCAAAGAGATTCAGAGAAACTGGATTACCAGGAAAGTGGATGTACATCCTGCTAAGAATTCAGACAAATCATAAAAAGAATTACAAATTAAGTGCATCTCATAGCTATATTGCAGTTTATAAGGCAAAAAGAGCTGAAAGATTGAGCTCTGATGTGTAATGTGTATTGCTGATTGACAAAAGCATCCACACTCAGCTGAACACTGCTATAGCCATCAGCCATTCTGTCTTGTGTTGCTTGGGCTGTCAAGAGTAACTCTTAGCTGATGACAAACACACAGTAGGCTGTGGTTTGGTTTGTTGCATTATGTTACTATAGGAATGTGGTCCCCTTAACACCAGTTGCAGTGATCTCTGCATTAATTACACAGAGACAGGGGTATTGCATTATATTACTATAGGAATGTGGGCCCCTTGGCACCAGCTACAGTGATCTCTGTGTTCATTACACAGAGAGAGGGACATTGCATTATGTTACTATAGGGATGTGGTTGCTTAACACTAGCTGCAGTGGTCTCTGCATTGATTACACAGAGAGTGGTGCATTGCATTATGTTACTATAGGAATGTGGCCTCCTTAACACCAGTTGCAGTGATCTCTGCTTTGATTACACACAGAAATGGGCAAATGTAAAGAAGTCTTATGGATGAAGAATATGGATGGTTTTGCCCCATGGAAAAATAGTATTTTATTTTTTCAGGATCATTATCTGATATACTGGTTCATTCAGCTGATCAATGGGCAGCCAGAAAAATGGCTGAAATCAAATGGGACTGTATTATAGTGCACATTTTGATCCCAGCCTCACATGCAAAGTCAACATGATCAGCTGGAAAAGACTGGGACTGAATGGAACAGAATGTAAAGGGGCCATATTAGCAGCTGTTTGGTTAGGAAACGCAGACTTCTTTAGCAGACAAATCAATGCACATGGAGTCAGAATTTATTTTTCTAATTGCCATGCTTGTCTAGCTATGGCATTGTTTTGACATGTTGACTTTTCTTAAACCTCATCATTGCCGTATTTACTGTTTACAGAATTGAGCTATTTGCACATCTTTCATACTCTATCCTTATCTTGACACTAGTAAGATGTTATAAATTAATTTAAATCTGTTTTGATATACTGTTTCAAAGGTGGGTATGCAAATTGATGGGCATGCTGAGCAATCATCCATTAGTATCTAGTGAGCAATGCAAACTTTGTTATCAGTCTGAGGTTTAAAATTTTACTGCTATAAAATGCAGGTGGTAAGGAAACAGTTAAATAATATGCAAAGTGTCATCTAAATTCTACTACTATACAAATTAATATCAAATAATTAATAGCACAATTAAAAACAAAAGATTATATGGACAAGTAAATTCCAGACATTATTAAACAGTGTTATAAATGAAGAGAGAGATGCCATATGCTTAACAGATAAACTATTTCCATTTTTGGTATTATTATGAGTTTGTAGTTTTATATCTGAACCATTATTCTGTTTACAGTATATATATATATATATATATATATATATATATATATATATATATATATATATATATATATTTATATATATATCAACAATATTAATTTGTTGAAATAAATCTTGCAGTCTTGCAGCCAGGGTTATTTGCACTTAATCATTCAGCATGTCTAGCTTCAACTGACCTTCAGGCAGTCTGAAAAAGTGATGAAATAGCTTGGTGAAATGTGACTTAATCTATTAGATTCTTCTAGGAATGTTGCTATAATAGTTTACAGCAATAGGTGCTTTATCTTGGTTAGCAAATTATTTTTAAGCCTTTTATTGGGGCAAAAAGGAAATAATTTAACTTTTTTCCCTGGTTGGTGCACTTAACCTTTACTAATAGCTCTCAGTTTTGTTTATGCACGTCATGCTAGAATTTTCCAATATCATTTTCCTGGTTAGATGATTTGCCACAAGGCAATATTTTGAAGAAAATTAAAAAAGTTTTTCTTGATTTAAAATCATCTGAAAACACAACTAAATGAAACTTTAGTAGGCATGTATAATTCTTTTATGTTTAAATGTTTCATGAAATGATGATTTGCAGATGAATACTACAGGTTATGCAATGCTACATCATTTTACAAGATGGAGGAGACAGATCAATGATATCACGTTAGAAATGGCTCTGTGCTTTTAGTTTCAGTTTTTCAGGTGTCCGAGAAAAAGGGAAAAAGTAATTTTTAGTTTTGTTTTCCTCCTTTTCTCTGAATTTGGGTGACCTTAGCGTTGGTATTTACAGAGATGAGGGGTTTATGCAATTGCCCAGTCTCAGAGATTCAGGGAAGAGCTTCTCCTCCTGGAAGAATAAAGGTTAAGGCATGTTGTGACATTTCAAGTGTCATGGCATGGTAGTATGATTTTTTTGTAGATTTAGATATTTTGATAACAGCTTATCACACGTTAATTCAATGATGTGTGATTAATCATGGCAAATTTCATTTGCAGTACTTTACTTTATTCTGCATTAACTGGACACTTATATATGCAGATTTGATATCAAGCAACAGATGTAATATGCTAAATATGTCTAAGTTCAAGTTTAGGCTGGTACATTGGGAGACATTTCCCCGTGGTACATTTTATTGGGGAATGCATGACTTGAGTGAAATTCAGCAGCAGAGACATATAGTTTCCACAAATTCACTCTAAGCAGAGAAAAACATCTAGCACCATGCCCACAGCTTCAATAACCAAATGTATGCAGGCAGCGAAAGTATTTGGTATTCTGCTTGGTGTACAGTACATACACATGTAACTACAACATGTAGAAGTGTGCTACAGCATGGAGACAGGTGAAGTAATGAGTCCTGTGCTCAGTGTACAGTACATGCTTATGTAACAACAACATGTAGAAGTGTGTTACAGCATGGGGGAAGGGTAAGTAATGAGTATTGTACTCAGTGTACAGTACATGCTTATATAACTACAACATGTAGAAGTGTGTTACAGCATGGGACAGAGTAAGTAATGAGCATTGTACACAGTGTACAGTGCATGTTTATGCAACTACAGCATGTAGAACTGTGTTACAGCATGGGGACAGGGGGAGTAATGAGTGTTGTGCTTAATGTACAGTACATTGTTATGTAACTACAACATGTAGAAGTGTGGTACAGCATGGGAACAGGGGAAGTAATGAGTGTTGTGCTTAGTGTACAGTACATGCTTATGTAACTACAACATGTAGAAGTGTGTTACAGCATGGGACAGAGTAAGTAATGAACATTGTACACAGTGTACAGTGCATGCTTATGTAACTACGGCATGTAGAACTGTGTTACAGCATGGGGGCAGGGTAAGTAATGAGCATTGTACAGTACATGTTCATGTAACTACAACATGTAGAAGTGTGCTACAGCATGGGGACAGGGGAAGTAATGAGTGTTGTGCTCAGTGTACAGTACATGCTTATGCAACTACAACATGTAGAAATGTGTTACAGCATGGGGGCAGGGTAAGCAATGAGCATTGTACTCAGTGCACAGTACATGCTCATGTAACTACAACATGTAGAAGTGTGCTACAGCATGGGGACAGGGGAAGTAATAAGTCCTGTGCTCAGTGTACAGTACATGATTATGTAACTACAACATGTAGAAGTGTGTTACAGCATAGGGGCAGGGGAAGTAATGAGCATTGTACTCAGTATACAGTACATGCTTATGTAACTACAGCATGTAGAAGTGTGTTACAGCATGGGGGTAGGGTAAGTAATGAGCATTGTACTCAATGTACAGTACATGCTTATGTAACTACAGCATGTAGAAGTGTGTTACAGCATGGGGACAGGGGGCATAATGTGCTTTGTACTCTGCATACAGTACATGCTCATGTAACAACAACATGTATAAGTGTGCTACAGCATGGAGACAGGTGAAGTAATGAGTCCTGTTCTCAGTGTACAGTACATGCTTATGTAACTACAACATGTACAAGTGTGTTACAGCATAGGGGCAGGGGAAGTAATGAGCATTGTACTCAGTGTACAGTACATGCTTATGTAACTACAACATGTAGAAGTGTGTTACAGCATGGGGGCAGGGTAAGTAATGAGCATTGTACTCAGTGTACAGTACATGCTTATGTAACTACAACATGTAGAAGTGTGTTACAGCATGGGGACAGGGGGCATAATGTGCTTTGTACTCTGCATACAGTACATGCTTATGTAACTACAACATGTAGAAGTGTGCTATAGAGTGGGGACAGGGGAAGTAATGAGTATTGGGCTCAGTGTACAGTGCATGCTTTTTTAACTACAACATGTAGAAGTGTGTTACAGCATGGGGACAGGGGAAGTAATGAGTCCTGTGCTCAGTGTACAGTACATGCTTATGTAACTACAACATGTAGAAGTGTGCTACAACATGGGGATTGGTGAAGTAATAAGCATTGTACTCAGTGTACAGTACATACTTATGTAACTACAACATGTAGAAGTGTGCTTTAGCATGGGGACAGGGGAAGTAATAAGTGTTGTACTCAGTGTACAGTGCATACTTACGTAACTACAACATGTAGAAGTGTGCTACAGGATGGAGGAAATATGCGAGTTGTTATATTTAAACTTGTACTCCAATATGTGTTTCAGACAATGATCCCTAAACAGGGCAAAGGGGGTAATGGTAAGAAAAGCATTGCCCATTTCCCACTGCAATTTCACTTGCCCACTTGCCATCTGTTGTTGATGCCTGCCATAATGCCTGCTGTCTCTAGGTGTCTTAGGAGTAATATACATTATTTCCCTTTGTGCATTTGGTTACTTATTTGCATGGTGCTTTGTTTTTTTTATACTAGCAATGAACTTGCAACAGCCATGTGTCCACAACCAATGTTCCAACAAAGTCCTTATACATATAAAATAATTCTCAGTAGTTTTGAGTGAATTGCAATTGATCTTTGCAGTTCCTGAGTGCTGTTACTATTCTGCAATATTGTTTTTTATTAATATTTGGGGAGTACAATATTTAAAAAAAGCATGTTATAAGATGAATAAGTGTAAGAGAGTGTAGCACTGTGGTATAGCTGTAACAATGTTGTCTCACAATGTTTAGCCCTGTAGTTTGTTTCCCATCTGTGGACTTTGAGAGCAAATCTTGTATCTAGAGGGCATTTTGCTGAGTCATCTGGTTTCCACACAAATCCCAAAGATGTGAAAGCTGGTGAATTTACAGTCATTCCAATAATGCCTATACAGGGATGTGCACAATGAGTGAGTGAGTGTGAGAGAGAGAGAGAGAGAGAGAGAGTGTGTGTGTGTGTGTGTGTGTGTGTGTGTGTGTGTGTGTGTGTGTGTGTGTGTGTGTGTGTGTGTGTCCTTTGATGTACTGGTATCCCATCCTCTGTAAGTTGCTGTGACAAACGTCTGGCTTCACCATGACAATGAATAGGATAAAGGGGTCTATATTACATTGTTAAAGGGTCTATTAAGTGAATGCCTTTTGATTGACATATAAATGTTGAACTACAAAAAGTTCGAACAGCCAAGTAAGTGATTTTTTTTTCCCACGGAGAAAATTTGCTTGGCCAATTAAAACAAAAAAATCAAACCCTAAGAAGTGGAGGGGCTTCACCCTCCATACCCCTGATGTGGGGGGCTGGGCCCCCCACATCTCCATAACTAAATATACCAAATCTAAGATTGCACTACAGTGGAGGAAAGGGCAAATTCCCGATAATGGCCAAGCAATTTTTTTCCCCTGGGAAAAAATTTGCTTACTTGGCCGTTCAAACTTTTTGTAGTTCGACATTTACATGTTGATCAAAGGGTGTTCGCTTAACAGACCCTTTGATAATGTAAATGCAACCCAGATAAAGTAGGTAGTAGAGGTGAATCAAGAATCATTGCCACAAGACTTCCCTGTTGATATATTGATAATTTCAGTAAAAATTTGATGATGTAGTGTTAGACATTACAGGGTAGGAGGAAGGGCCTAGTGGAAAGCTTGGGTTTGTGGCTGTCAGGTTATAAAAGTGAAAACATAAGTGAATGAGAGACATTAAAATGGTAACAACAATAACAACAGGAACAGCAAGGGAGCCTTTTCAAACTATGACTAACACAGCCGGAATGACTGGGGACAACAGAAAAATGTTGGCAGGAACTTTAGAGGACAATATGACCAAATAAAATAACCCGTTGGACTTAATGAATATGTTTCTGATAATAATTTTGTGCTTAATGTTTTTAACTGTGATATTTCAAATACAGTATTGTCTGTTTTGAACTTGGGACTTAAGTATATCCCTACAGCCCTACCTAGACTGCATGTGTTAAAAACGGAAAGTTTTCTGCTTAGTAGAAAGTTAGATCTAATTGATTATTTTTCTAAAAATAAGAATGTTCTAGATGAAAATAATATTGTGGATGATAGTACTGATTCAGATGAATTGGTTTTTTCATGTTCATCTATACCGGATATGTCTAATGAACAAGTTTATAATGCATATGACAATTTGGACATAAGTGCCATTACAGCAAAAAGTTATTTTATTCCTCCATTTACAAATAGTAATATACAGGGATATATTTCTCTTGTTAATTATGAAATTGATCAACTATATAAGGCATGTATGAATAATAAGTCTGATGTTTGCTTCAATATGACTAAAGATCAATGGTTAGAATTTAAAGAATTTTGTGCCAATAGAAATATAGTAGTTAAACCATCTGACAAGGGAAATCAAATTGTAATTTTACATTACACACAATATTTGGATATTTGTTATTTTCATCTTAATGATGCAGATGTTTGTCAAAGGTGTGATATTTCAAACTATCATAAGGTTGTGGAAGAATATATATTGTTATTAGATAAAGGAGATAGACTGGGATATTTTACTACCATGACATATCTAAGACGTTTCAGGTTGAAAATAGCCCTATTGCAGTGTTTTATTGTGTTCCCAAGACACATAAGAGTTTAGAAAATTTGAGTGGTAGACCAATTGTATCTGCAGAAAAATATTTTTTGAGACCTATTAGTAATTTGTTACATGAATACTTGAAAAAGTATGTTTTAGGAATCCCCTCTTATGTTAGGGATAGCCAGGACTTTTTGAGTACCATTAAAACTATGCAGTGGAGTGATTCTATGTTTTGGCTATGTCTAGATGTTAAAAGTTTATATACAAATATAAAACATGAAATAGGTATTCAATCTCTTTTTTATTTTTTTGTGGATTCACCTATGTCACATTTTCTCATTGAACTGGTATCTTTCTGCTTAAAAAATATTTTTTTTACTTTTAATGGTGACATTTTTCAGCAATTGCAAGGTACGGCCATGGGGGCTGCATTTACTCCCATGTACACAAATTTAGTTATGGCTAAATTTGAAATAGATAATATATACCCACATAGCTTTTATAAAGCAAGTGTTATTTTATATTTGAGATTTATTGATGCTTTGCTTTTTTTATGTCAAGGAAAAATGGAAGATGCTGCTATGTTTGTAAAAGATTTACAAGTTAATTCAATGGGCCTAAATTTGATGGAATACAATTGGGTCATAGTGTGAATTTTTTAGATATTAAACTGGATAGACTGAATACAGGTCTATATAATAAATTCACACATAGAAACCAGTTTTTGTGTGGAAATAGTTGTCATCCTGGGTATTTGTCAGCTGTTTTGCTCTATAATGAATTCTTGAGAATTAACAGATTGCGTAGTACAGAAGAAGTTTTTAGGTCAGAAATAAACATGGCTGAATGAATGTTCCTCAATAGAGGTTATGATGAGCAACAGGTAGTGGAGGCTAAAGTTAAAATTTTTGAACTTGGAGATGGACAAAAGAGAAAAGGAGATAGATTTTTATCTAGAAATAGGGAAAATTATATAGTTGAAAATAATAATAGTAGAGTTTTGGCTAGACAGACACAAAAGGAAATTTATTTTGTTACTACCTTTAATGTACTTACAAATAGAGTGATACGGTGTGTAAAACAGTTTTGGCCCATGTTATTAAGAGATAAGGAATTGTGTTATTTGCTACTAGAGCAAATTAAAATCTCTTAAAAAGCCAGAAATTTGAAAGATATGGTAGTAGATAATCATGTTTGTCTGCCATCTAGTAATATAAATGCAAGTGGAATAAAAGAAAAAGGAACTTTTCCTTGTAATAAGTGCTCAATTTGTAAATATTTGGTGCCTAGTTTACATATATTAACAGAATACAGTTCACTCCTAGATGCCATTATACCTGTTGCACTGAGGGAGTGGTTTATGCATTAAAGTGTACTTGCAATTTGTATTATATAGGAGAGACATATAGAAGTTTTAAAGTACGCATGCAGGAAAATATTAGGGACATAAAAAACAAGAGATTAGAAAGTCCTTTAGGGGCCCATTTTTTATATTATCATAATTCTAAGACTGATGATCTGAAAGGTTGTGTGTTGGAGAAGGTAGATGTATTACTTGGGGAACATAAAAATGTTAAGAATAAATTGCTACAGAAGGAAACATTCCTTATTTTAAAGTATGGCACATTGGAACCCTTTGGGCTTAATAGAGAGTGTAATTGGAAATATGTAATTTAAATAATTAATTGTTTTATTGAGTTGATTGTTAATTAAGGTATTTAGTGGATGTATTTAAGTGCATGTATTATGATGTTTTTTACTCTTGGAAGGCATTTCATGCTGAGGCGCTAAGTGTGTATTAAATGTTCCTACTTTTGTAGCTGTGGCGGTCTTTTTCATAGTATTTGGAATTGTTTTTTAACATTTTTTGTGGTTTTGCTATAAAAGTGAAAGTCTGAAAAGGAATGGTTTATATACTATTGATGTTGCATGATGAAGTGACAGGTGTTATTTAGAAGAACATTATATATTATCAAGTATTTCACGTGTATGCCTGTGCATAATCTTTGGTTTGTATTATCTGACTTGCTTATAATATGGTCCCTCCTTTCCCCAAAGATCTGGACTCAGAAAATGCCTACTGCTCAGTCATTTGCTCCAGTGCTTTTCAGCTGAGTACTGTAGAAAAGAGGCAATGGTTAAACATTTAAAAGTACGTATTAGGGGGTAACTGACACTACAGTTTGCCATTTCTAAGGACATTTGGTTTATAAATGCATTATATTATAGTTTATGCAGTTTTGCTTGTGAGCTGTCCAATTATAAACAACTGGATTCATGTCAGCCACTTGCATTCCTACTGAAAAAAATGTGAGATAATCCACATCAAGGATACCAATTCACTTTCTGAAATGTTTCTGGATAAACTCCATTATACCACTGTTGTAAGGGGATCACTATTCTACCCCCAAACTTGATATAATCAGCTACAAGGTTGCTGCACATTGGGGCAAGGGTACAGACTTTAGCTGCTTTAATCTCCTTTGATGAATGTTCATTTTAGTGAAATGTTGTTACTTTAGCACTTGGCTGTCTCACAACTGGCCTGATACAACTTCTGCCCCTTCTACAAAGAACACATGGTACACATGCAATGCACTTAAAGGAAAATATTGCATGAACATTCACCTGCACAAATCAAACAAAATGATCAGTAAAAATGAGATTGCACAAGAGTAACACTGTAATATAACTGCAGATCAACATACTCAGTATGGAGATGTCAAGCCAGAACAGACAGTTAATAGTAAAGAAGTGAAGTTGTGTCTTCCATAAAAAACAGGCATTTATAACAGTAATAGCAAGCGGTTATAAATTAATTGTCTAGTGTCAGGTAAAATGATAAGTAAGGATTAAACAAAAGAGAGGGATAATTAGGAAATAGAAAGATGAGAGAAAATAGTAAGCATACATTTAATACTTAAGCAGTAAGGCATGATGAGGTGTGTGTTATCATGTAATATTGTCACACCTGTCAAGGGATAAATGGGAACATGACAGCTGATCAACAGTCATTTATCAGAATGCTAATAGATTAAGGTAATATTGGGGAAGCAACATTCAGCAATAGTGTATAGTTTTCTGTTTTCTCTACTGTTGTGCAATTTTAGAGTAGGTATATCTATGTCTGAAGGTATTCTCCATATGGAGTTGCAGGTTACTCCCTGCAAAAGTGTACCTCTGATGTTTGCTGAAAGTTGTCTCTCTCTCTCTCTCTCTCTGTATTTTTTGACCCATTGACATTTGGATAAATGGCTGTTCCTGGAGAGATATTAATCCAATGACACACAGACATATTCAAGTGTTTCTACCACTCCGTTATTTACAGTGTTGCATAGTATACATCCTGTAGGCAATTATTGCTATTACAGAATGGCCAGTTTCATGATGTTATTCAATAATGGTCACATACTAATGTTTATTTTTTTTAATTTCTGAATTTTGTTAATAAAATATTTCCTTTTAAGGCTTGCATTGCTCGCTACTTGAGGAATTATTATTTTAATAATACTTTATTTAGAGTACTATCAGAATGTAAGCTGCTTGTCCAGCACCAGGAACGGTGATGTTACAAGGGCCCTAAGTTCCTCTAGGTCAGACAAGTATGACTACATCCTAGTGCTGACCCATCTGGGAATGAATGACCTGAAGTGCCATAGCCAAAGAGACATGCAGAGAAACATGGTGGAGCTTACTACTATGCATGTATTAGAGGCAGGAAGGACACTGGCATTGAATATTATCATAAACTCCAGTCTCCAACAAGCATGGATTTTATCCACATCACAGTTCTAGCTCTGCCTTTCTTAATTTCACCACCTCTATCAACCAACACTGAAACAAAGGCAACCTTGATTTTGAAGTATTTCTTAGACCTATCTAAAGCCTTCAATACTGTATCTAACCGACTTGTACTAAACAGGTTCTCTTCATTAGGACAAGGCCCACCAGCTCACTCATGATTTAACAGCTCTATCAGCGGCAGACTGCAGGCTGTTAAATGAAAAATAGACATCTCCTCTTTTTTAACCATAGCAGGGGGTGTTCTCCAAGGTATATTCTTGGCATAATCCTTTTTGGTGTATTTATAAAAAGCATTCACATTGCAAGTAAACATGCTACCATCTTCCAGTATGCCAGTAACTGATGTTTAATCTGCTCTGCCAAGTATCTGGAAAACTGCAACAGATAACCCAAGAATCCTTACTATATATCGAAACTTAGGTCCCAAACCCATAAGAATCTATACTATTGCTAATTTCTGCCAAGCATTTCTCTCATCAGAAGAATCTTTACAATGCACCCTCTTCTAGCTGTACAACAAACTGAACTAGTAATTCCAACAACACTTGTAAGGATCATAATTGATCAACATGCAAATTTTGACATTTATCTAAAACAAATAGAAAAAAATATTGGTGCCCTCTATAGTATAAAGCCCTACCTTACATATGACATTAGGAAACAATTGCCACAACATATCTCCTCCCCAGCATTCTATAAGGTGTTCCTGATTTTATAAATCTGCAAGCCACCCAATTCCTCCTACTTGGACAATTCTACAATTAAATAGCAAAATTTGCTGCTAATATCCCATAAAACATATCACAGCTCAGCACTATAACAGCTTCAGTGGACCGATCTGCAGCATACCCTATCTCTCAGTTAGTTACTACACACAATATAATCTACAATTCAGATAAATGACCCATCATCAGCAAAATAATTAATTACTAATCTACCAACAGATCCTTGCACAGATGAACAACTATTACTAGTAAAAAAAAAATAACTAGTAACTGCAGGTGAGTTACTGTACCATCCAATGTATCCAAAATCTGGAACTTCATTTGAGAAAGTGACAGCAACCTCATGTTGACCAAGATTTGATGCAGGAAAGGTTATGGAGAGGTTAACTGAAACCTAAAACAAACTCAACCCCATCTCTGTACTTGCCATAATATTTGAGGATGTTAAAATTATTTTTCTTTCTCATCTGATGCTTTTCTTGTATTCTTCATTAATTAACTGATTAATTTATTTATTTATTTAGGCACATTCATTTGCTGTCTGATTTTTGTATGCTTCTGGTTTGATTTCCATTGCTGCTCGATATTGAAATGTTTCAGATAAACTAAGCAAAGATGTCATCTTAGACTTCTCATGTTTTAAATCTTTCACTGTGTTTGGATCTGATGAGGTCAGCACACATGCATGCAGTCCCATGATTGCAGATCTACACTTGTAATCAATTTCGAAGACACCAATATCTTGTTCAGAGCGAGAAATATGTAATCTTGGTAAACTTATTTTTATATCTCACATCATTAGCATAAAGCATTTTTCCTTGTTTTCATGTCCAAGTAATCCAGTACTTTTTGGGGCCAGTCAATCACCGCAAAACTGTAAGATAGAACAGGAAGAGCAAACTGATTGATAGCTTGGAGTTCATTCTTAAATGTCAGGACCATTTTCAATATTAGTTTTAGCCATCTGAAGCATTCCTTACAGAGCTTCATTCAAATTTGTTCATCTTTTATTGCTGACCCTTCAACTACTTACTGGTTTAATTTCTCCAACTTTTTTGTGTTTCTAATACCATGACTGGAATGGACCCCATTCCTAACCAGGGTATGATTAAAGTTCTTGAAATTAGTATTGTTTTCATCTTTGTAATTAGCCAAAAGTGCTCATCACAGCACTAGTACTGTGCCCAGAACTGAATCCTCTTGCAATTCATATGGAGTTGCACGTATTGGTAGTATGTGTAAATAAGACTGTAAATTCCTTTTTATTAGACGCATTGCTCCTACTACTGTTGGAATTGTCGCGGTATATTTCTTCTTATCTATATATATCTCTGTATATGAGATGCTGTAAATGCTAGGTGTAACCGTTTTTATGATCAATACTACTGTTGTCATTTTTTTCATGAACTAGTATATTTGTTTTTCTCTCATCTTGTTTTTGAATTGTTGTAATGGGTGATCCCACATGATATACACTTCTTCATTCTCTGTAATACTTTGTGGTTCATGTTTCCATTTTTCCTGAGCCTTTTCTATACTGTAATGTTTGTATGATCCCCAGTGCAACATTTTTGCCATATTATTGTACCTTTCCCTGTACAGGCTTTGTGTCTTGAGTATATTGCATCCAGCAGTAAGGGGTGGGACTGTTTGCAATTCCTTTTACAGAATCTACAGTTGTCTGTTTCTCCCACATGTTTAGTGCACTTTGTACACCAGTGTTTCTGTGGTCTACTGTTCTGGGCTGCCATTATTAACCTTTCATCCTTTGGGTTTCAACTCACCTCTCCTTAACCATTCCCATGTCAAGTCCTGATCAACATGAGGTTGTTCCAGGAGATCTCTATACTTGCCACTATATTTATGGCTTTTCCACATTTCATTCCTTCTCATCTGATCCTTCTGCTTATATTCCTTCTTTTGTTTTTTTTGGCACATTCAGTTGCTTTCTGATTTTTTTCTACTTCTGCTTTGATTTCCATTCCCACTTGCCATCTGAATGCTTATGTTAAACTTAGCAGTGAGGTAATCTCAAACGTCTTCTCCTTATGTTGCAAAACGTTTCACTAAGTTTGGATCTGATGAGGTCAACAGATATGTATGGAGTCCCACAACTACAGATCTATACTTGTAATTAATTTTGAGGAGACCATTACCTCCTTTAGAGCAAATATACCGTCTTGGTATACACCCTGATTTTATATATAATTTGATAGACATGAAGCATTTTTATTGTTTTTCTGTCCAACTGATCCAACACCTTTTGGGGCCAGTCAATAACACCAAAACTGTAAGTTAAAACAGGAAGAACAAATTGGTTTATGGATTGAACTTTATTCCTAGATGTCAAAGCTATTTTCAATATTAGTTTTAGTCTTCTGAAATATTCCTTACTGAGTTTTATTTGCATTTATTCATATTTTATTGCAGATCCTTCATTAATTCCCAAATAAATACACAATCCTTCCTGCTCAAGTTCCTTTATATCACATTCCTGTCCTAGATTGATATTTTCTTGGTACTGCAACTGTCCTGCTTTAAACATTGCTTTTGCTCATTCATCAAGACCAAATCTCATTCTTTTATCCTATGAGAAAGTTTTAACCACTTGCAATTGTGCTTTTATCTCAGTTGAAAGTCTACCACAAAAGGTACATGAGAAATCTTTAAGCAAGGTTGTTTTCTGGGAGCCAAATTGTAACCAAGACCTATTCTGTTAAGTAAACAGCTTAATGGGTTAAGAGCAAGACAAAACAACTGCAGTGACAAAGAATCACCCTGGAATATCCCCTTTGAATATTTAACCTTGGAAAAATAATTAGCTTTTTGTCATGGCTTGATTGCAAAGGGGTCTGCCAATTTTCATGGTCACTGTAATGCAATGGAGCTATGTAGGATTCATCCTATACATTGTGTAATATAATAGATCTATGTAGGATTCATCCTATACATTGTGTAATATAATAGATCTATGTAGGATTCATCCTATACATTGTGTAATATAAATACATTGTGTAATATAATAGATCTTATAATAGATCTAATTGTGTAATATAATGTGTAATATAATAGATCTATGTAGGATTCATCCTATACATTGTGTAATATAATAGATCTATGTAGGATTCATCCTATACATCTGTGTAATGTAATAGGTCTATGTAGTATCCATCCTATACATTGGTAATATAATAGATCTATGTAGGATTCATCCTATACATTGTGTAATATAATAGATCTATGTAGGATTCATCCTATACATTGTGTAATATAATAGATCTATGTAGGATTCATTTTATACATTGTGTAATATAATAGATCTATGTAGGATTCATCCTATACATTGTGTAATATAATAGATCTATGTAGGATTCATCCTATACATTGTGTAATATAATAGATCTATGTAGGATTCATCCTATACATCTGTATAATGTAATAGGTCTATGTCGGATCCAACCTATACATTGGTAAGCACTCCTTGATCTGTGAAGTTGAGATGCTGTCAAATGTTTTTATTTTTTTTTTGTAGTCTATCAATGCCATACTTAGATTATTTTACTTTTCACAATTCTCCATTATAACTTTATTTAGAAACAAATGATAATTTGTTCCATATGACTTTTTATCTTTTTATTATTTTACCATGATTGAGTCATCTTCTAAAAGACTATAGACTCTGCCTACATCAATTCCAGTATATAGATTGTACATTGTTAGAAAGCAAATTATTGGTCTATAGTTTTTTGGATGACTTACAGGTTCGCTCTTAAAGGAGTATCATGTTTCCTGTTGTTAACCTGGTTGGTGTTTGTTCAGGATGTGCACACAAGTAGTTCTTTCTCAGGCCTAAATCTTTGTGTAAAGAAATTAATACTTTTGGCCAGAAGTTAGGCATTGCAACCAGACCTGGGGTTCTCCATTTAGGAGCTTTTTTAAATTCTGTTACAATTTCTCTGGCTGTTAATCATCTCATTTCATATCATGTACATTTGAACACTTTACATTTTCTTTTAAATTTTCTATCCATTCAGCATCTTTGTTATGTCTCATATGGTCTTCATACATATTTCTCCAAAATGTGTCTATTTCTTCTTTTTTGTGGTGTTTGTATTCATTTCTCTTGGTTTCCCAGTCCTCTATAAAACTTATTTGAGTCATCAGGGAATTGCTTATTTTATATTTTTCTTTATATTTATCTGCATATCTTCTAAGTGTTTCTGCCTGTGCTGATATAATTAAATTTATTATTTGCAATTGCATATGATCGATCTTGGCCTGTTCTGATACCATATATCGCTTTTATCACTTCTCTCTAAGTATTTTGATGATTTGTTCCCTTTTCTATATTCTTCAGTGATCCTTCTTGTTCTAATTGCTTTATAGTTTTCTCTATTCACTGTTTCCACAATGACATTTTATTGCTTCCCTTCATTACCTTCACTACTCTGTAGGGCTGTGGCAAGACTTTGTCTGTTATTAGTTTAGCTGCACAGTAACATATTCTATTTTTATCTGTTATGTCCCATGAATTTTTCAGCTTTTTCTTAATAGTCTTGCTTACAGTTTTCATCTGTTTTACCAGACTTCGATCATTTTAGGTCTTATTTACTTTCTGTAATCTATTTCTTTCATCAGTCTTAATATTGTATGGTATATGACACTGAAAGGGGAATCAGAACAGTAGAAGGGCAGCATGTGAAGACGTAGACAGAGATGAGGAAGAGCAAGGGGGCCAGATTATTTTAAATCATGAAGGTTGCATATTCTCAAACAATGGCTTCCATATTTTTATCAATATCAGTGTGGAGTTATCAAATGCATATTTTAAGCTGTTTGAATGAGGCTTTACTTTTGTGCCTATTGTTAAATTTGATGTTTAATAGAACTCAGACTATACTGACAAGAAAATTAAATTTGTACTTGTTACACAGCAATGGCTCTATCCATGATCTTTCTAACAGTGATGGATTATTTTTTAAAAAACATAATACAGTTAATCCTCCCTTTCATCCTTTAATGCATTTATTTAAAAAAAACATGTGAAAATGTCATTTATAAAACTAATATTTTATAACAAGCCCCTTTTTTATTATTCTAGCAAGATGCTCAATATATTGTGTAATACTGACAATTTCTTACCTGTGTTCTTGAGTAAGACCAACATTGTATATAGGAGGATTGATTTGTATCTTTATGACTTACTTCTTCAAGCTTTGATTGCATCTGTGAACAGGTTTTTATATTTTGGCAAACCATATATTCTATAAGTGCTTGGCATCCCCAAGGTACATAAAAACATGATCCACCCCTCAGGTTGATTGTGGGATGACAGGGCTGAAAGACTTATCTGACAAGCTCATATGTTGATTGGAGAATAAAGAATTTTCTGTACAGTCAGACACAAATTCTGAAAGACTCATGGGACATTTTGGAGTGTTTCAATCACAACATTTACAGTGAATAGTCTTCATTCCTCACTATTGATGTAATTAACCTTTTTAAGTCTATACCACACTCTGAGGGCTTGGGAATTTCTGCTGATATTATTTAAACCTGTGATGTTTTGACATCTACTGATATCAATATTTTAATAAACATCGTGGATATTGTACAGAACAATAATGCTACTTTTTTGAAGAAGAAGATTATAAGCAAGTCAAGGGTGGTGGCATGGGTGCAGTACACGTACTCACTTACGTAAATCTGGTTATATCAACTTTGGAATGCGTATTAATACAGGGTTTTGTTAGTAGTTGGTCATTATATATTCTCTACTTTGATGATATATGTATTGTGTGGAAAGATACTCTATCAAGGATTAATGAATTAGAATATATTGGAAATCCCACTTCTTTTTTGAGGATTACTCATTGCTATACAAACAGGAGTGTGAATAATTTAGATGCTATATTTTATACAAATAATGGGAAAATTTTAGCCCAATATTTATAGAAAAGGTAAACAAGTATTTGGAAAATGCATGTTATCAAATTTGTCATCCACTTATACAGAAACAAAATCCCTGGTGAAGGGGCAAGATGTCAGATTAGCAAGCATGATTTCTGATGATTTGATTTTTCAATAGGAATATCAGGAACTATTTAATATGTTTTCAGAAAGGTAATACCCCATTAATCTTATTAAGTCTATTCAGGAAAAAGAAGTGATAGATAGAGGTAGTAAATATAAAATCCTTGTAGGGCAGGGATTGGTTAGACAACTCATACCTGGTGATATATCAAATGCAAATTTTAATAGAGCATTTATACTTAAATGTCATTCATATTCTAAAACTGTTAAGAATATTATAATAATAAATCAGGTTATTTTTAATTTTAATTATAGAATTAGAAGGATTATAAGTCAGGAACCCAAATTTGTTTACAAAACTTTTGCTAGTCTAAAATATATTTGTGACAACATGGGTAAGAATAAGAAGAACATACAACCACTTATAGTCATTATGAAGTATGAACACTATAATCAATGCCCTTACATTTTGAGAAAATTAGTATTAATATTGGGGGGCATACTAAATCAGTCCCATTAGGAAGAGGCTGTCAATGTACAGCAACTGGTATAGTATATACTGCAGTATGCTTCATCTGTAGGTCATATTATATAGGTAAAAGTGAGACAACTTTGAGTAACAGAATTTATGAGCATAAGTATGACATCACTCACAGGAATGATAATGCATCATATAAGCATCTGATTAAATACAACTTTATAAAGTTCATGTTTGCTGTTTACAAAAAGAAAACAAGGAATCCTTGGGAGACTTTACTGCAGGTGAGGAAATTGTATTGGCATCTGAGACTGAAAGCAATGAATTCCCAGAGTCTTAATGATTTTGCATCTATTAATAGTGTTTTAATTTTTATTAATTGTGTTCACTAATTTCATGTATTGGTGATATTGTGTATTAGGTATGTTGAAAATATTTGTTTAAGTGATTCTGGTGAGGAACTATTTGTTCTGATGAAGTTATGTTTACTATTAATGGATGGAAGCACAAAACAATAAATTATTTTTTACTATGAGCTTCCTTCATCCATTCTGAACACTTTTTGTTTGGTTCTTTATATTGTTGCACTTCCTCTGTCACATCTGTTTCCAGATGGCTCACAGTTTATTTGTCTATGTAATGTGTTTCATGTATCTGTTGTATTAATGAATACACATATTTATTTGCACCTTTTGATGGCTTTTCATGTGCAGGTATTTTTGTATACACTAATTTCTCTCAGTTGTTATGTTGATCCTTTGTTTGGAAATTCTGATCTTGTTGTGTAATAATAACAATACATCATTTCTCCATTATCCTCACCAGCCCAATTTGTCAGCCCTGTGCCTCCTTTTTTGGCCTATCAGTTTTTGTGGTTTCTGTGGACTACTTTCTCCTGCCACACTGACTTAACCATGTGGTAGGAATGTTTCCATGTGGTACGGATTCTAAACTTTTTCCTGTCCTGGTATCAGTGCATACACCAGGTGTACACACATTTTTATCCTCGTTTCTGTACGCCCCATAATCTTTTTTTTATTTTTAACCTACCTTTATCCATGATATATGATATATAAAATACAGTTTGTATATCAATTTATACTTGTTGAAATTTTGTAAAAACATGGTCTACTTGATGCTGAGTTTAGTTCCAGCAATGCAGTGACACAACTCTCCTTTTCTTGTTGATTTCCTCTCTCGATTTTCTCTTTTTTTAATTTCTCCCAGGTTCTTTGGGTTTCTAATGTAAGGATTGGAATAGACCCATTCCATAGTCAAAGAAGGATTAAAGTTCATGAAATTAGTATTCTTTCAGTCTTTGATGTTAGCCAGAAGTGCTCTTTGCAGCACCTGCAATGCCAGTATTGACTTCTTATGCAATTCCTACAGAGTTACATGTATCTGTAACATCTAAATATGATTGTAAATTCTTTTTTATAAGACCCATTGGTCCTACTGCTATTGGAACTGTCTGGGTATCCCTCTTTCACATTGCCCTAATTTCTGCCTGCAAATCCTGGTACTTTATGACTTTGTGGTGCTCTGTATGTAAAACTTTGTAGACACTGGGTGCAGCAATTTTAATAATTACTGCTATTTTTGTCTTCTTTTCATGGAATACTATACCCATTGTTTTCACATCTGTTTTTTAAACTGTTGATAATGGGTAATCTCATGTGTTATAAACTTCATCATTTTCTATAATGCTTTATGGCTCATGTTTTCAATTTCTTTCTCTAACACACTAATCATGTAGACTACATGTTAAGCCTACAATGTTTTTTGGCTACTTTAATATTATAATGTTTGCACAATCCCAGTGCACCAGTCTTACCACATTATGCCTTTCTGTAAACAGTCCTTCTGCCATTAATATATCACAACCAGCAACAAGATGTGTGACTGTTTCCAGTTCTGTTTTATAAAACATTTGTCTGTTTCTTCCACATGTTGAATGGACTATGTAAACCAATGTGTACATAGACCACTATCCTGGGCCACCAATATTAACCTTTTGTCTTTTGGTTTAAATTCACCTCTCCTCAACCATTCCTGCATTCTATACTTTTAACTATATTAACGCTTTTTCCAAATTTCTTGCCTTCTCGTCTGATCATTCAGTTTACATTCTTTCTTTTGTTTCTTTTTTTTTGCCACATTCAGTTGCTGCCTGATTTTTATCTACTTCTGGTTTGATTTCCATTCACACTTGACATCGATATGCTTCGGATAAACTAAGCAGGGAAGTAATCTTAGACTTATTCTCCTCATGTTTTAACAGTTTCACTATGTTTGGGTCTTGTGAGGTCAGCAGCTGTGTATGCAGTCCTACAATTGCAGATCTATACATGTAATCAGTTTCGAGGAGGCCCATACCTCCATCAGAATGGGGAATATATAGTCTTGTTATAAACTGATTTTTATAAATCTTTTGATGAGCAAGAAGGATTCTTCTTGTTTTCTTGTCCAACCAATCCAACATCTTTTGGGTCAAGTCAATCACTCTAAAACTGTAAGTTAGGACACGAAGATCAAATTGATTTATAGCTTGGAATTTGCTCCTAGCTGTCAATTCTGTTTTCAGTATTCATTTTAATCTTCTAAAATATTCCTTACTAAGTTTTATTCACATTTGTTCATGTTTTATTGTTGATCTTTCATCAGTTCCCAGATATTTATACACTCCTTTTTGCTCAAGTTCTTTATATCACATTCCTGCCCCAGGCTGATATTTTATGGGTGCTGCAGCTTTCCTTCTTTAAAGGTTGCTTTTTCACATTTATCAAGACCAAATGACAGTCTTATGTCATTTGAAAAGGTTTTGACCTCTTGCAGTTGTGCTTTCAGTTCCTCATCTGATGAACTATACAGTTTTAAATCATCCACAAAAAGAAGATAAAAAGTCTTTGCACTTTGTTGTTTTCTGGGAGCCAAATTGAAGCTATGACCTAATCTGTTAAGTAGACAGTTTATTGGGTTAAGGTAAAGACAAAAGAGCAGCAGTGGTGAAGAGTCACCCTGGAATATCCCCCTTTGAATTTTTATCTCTGGAATAATAACCTGCACTTTATTATGGCTTAACTGCAAGGTGGTTTGCCACTGTGTCATGGTTGCTGTAATGTAATTGGTCAATGTGGGTGTACATTATACATTTTTAAGCACTGTTTTATCAATGAATGTGGAATACTATCAAATGCTTTTTTGTAGTCAATCCATGCCATACTTAGATTCTTCCCCTTTATTACAGTTCTCCACTATGACTTTATTTAACAACAAATGATCTTTTGTTCCATATGACTTTCTTTTATTGCCCTTCTGTTCTATTGCATGACTGAGTTTTTTTTTTTCAAAATGACTATAAACTCTGTCAGCATCACTTCTATTGTATAGTTTATAAGTCGTCATCGGAAGGCAAGTTATTGGTCTGTAGTTCTTAGGATAGCTTGCATGTTCGTTCTTAAGTACAAATATTGTTTTTCCTGCTGTTAACCAGGATGGGTCTGTTCAGGGTGAGCATATAAATAGTTCTTACTCATGGCTAAATCTTCATGTAAAGATGTTAATACTTTTAGCCAGAAGTTAGGTACTGCATCTGGGCCTGGGGTTTTCTTTTAGGCGCTGTTCTTAATTTTGGTTCAATCCCTCTGGCCGTTACTACATCACATTTCATATCCTGTATACTTGAACTTCTTACTCTTTCTTTTACATCTTCTATCCATTCAGCATCTTTATGTTCCATGGGATGTTTATAGATATTTCTCCAAAATGTATCTATTTCTTCTTTTTGTGATGGTGTTTCAATTCCTTTTGCCTTGTTTTCCAATTCTCTATAAAACATTTTTGGGGCATCAATAAATTGCTTATTTTGTACTTTTCCTTTATAGTTATTTGCATATCTTCTATGTTTTCCTGCCTGTAATGATATTTTTAGTTTATTATTTGCAGTAGTACACAATAGATCCTGATCTGTTCTGATAATGCACATTGCTTTTATTATGTCTGTCTCTCTGAGTATTTTTGTTGACCTGTTCCTCTTCTATACTCTTCTAACAGTGATATTTCTTGTTATAATTATTTTATAGTTTTCTCTGTTTGATACTTCCATGATGGTATTTGATTTCTCCTCTTCCTTTTCCTCACTGCCCTGTGTTTTTGTGGTAGAACTTTATCTGTTATTAATTTAGCTGCACAGTAATGTATCTTATTTAATTCTGTTATATCACATAAATCTCTATGAACAGTCCTAATTACTGTGGTCATTTGTTCTATCAAACTTTTAACTTTTTGAGTTTTATTATTGTAATGCAAAAAATTGATTTGATTTAGATTTTATTTGATTTTGATTTTTTTTTAATTGGGGAGTTCAAGATGGCCGCCAAGCACTGAACACACACTTTTGGCTGCTCCTGTATCAACCAAATCTATCCGCTCAAAAAAAAACTGCATCTGGCACCGAATTGAACAGGAAAGGAGTATTTCTTCTAAACTACACTTCATGGGAAAAGACCTATAGCAACATTTTGGTCTAAAAAGTAACATTTTGTCATTTTTCTGCAAGGGCTTACCTCTAGTGACTGGCTGAAGGCCGCAACCGCATGGTGGCATCATTTTCTCTGAAGGACTGAGTTCTGAGTTCTAAACAAGAAAAGTTGAAGGAGAATTCTTTAAGTCACTCCCTTGTGGCCTAAACCTACACTTTAATTCACCCAGTGATGGCTAACCAACAAGAATCCATGGATGCTATAACTTCTAAAATTAAACTATCTTCTCTAATGTCACCTGAAAAGGATGTAACAGCTAAGAGGCAGAGAATAAATAAATCAACACAGGATTCAAATAAAGGAGCTGCTAAATCTAAAGGTGAGTCTGTTCTCTCACTAGATGACCTTAAAACAGCAGTACAGCCCTTGCATGAAGATTTCAAATTATTCTCAGACAAATTAAATTCATTTGTTTCTAATCTAGACCAAATTACATCCAGAATTAATCTTATTGACAAGAAAACTGAGGAGAATTCAAAGCAAATGCAAGATTTACAAACCAAGGTAAATACAAATGACAAAATTATTAGTGACTTACAGCAAAAAATAATAGACTTAGAAGCACGCAGTAGGAGAAACAACATTCTAATATGTGGCATTCCAGAAAAGTTTGACCAAGTACAACTACCAGTCATACTAACTGAGATTTTTGAACACATTACTGAAAATAAAATCTTAGCTAGATAAATCATTATTGAAAGAGCTCATAGAGCATTATGAAGATCACAAGATGAGGGTGTTCCTAGGCAGATTTATGCAAGGCTACTAAATGCTGCACATGTTACCACACTCCTCATGGCTGCAAAAAAGAAAAGTAACATTTCATGGAGAGGTCACAGGATTACAATAGCACAGGATTTACCCCAGCCCATTAAGGCTCAACGACAAGCTCTAGCTCCTTTTTGTGCTTTGTTAATCAAAAAAAAATTACGCTTCCAGATGAAATACCCAGCCATCCTCTCCTTCAGCTATGGGGATCAGAAGTTCCTAATACACTCTGCAGATGAAGCAAAAAAAGTTTTTATGCAAGCTTTCAATGAACTACCTGGTTAACTAGCTATACTGTTAAAGCTAGTAAAATAATATAATCAAGATAATACAGTATATGCTTAAAAGCTATGAATTACTGTTAAGACTAACAAATAGTATAACCAAGATGATTGCACCTACAAAAACCTATCTCTGCTGGCTTAATAACACTGCTAACTTATTCTAACTTACCCTGTCATCTTCCCAGCTCATTTTTACCATCATCTGGATGTCCTGGCTTTTTTTCTTGTTTTTATTTTCCTTTCTAGCTCTTCAGCAATATGTTGGCCAGTTTGTATCAGTGCATGAGGCTCCCTCTGGCCTGCTGAAGCCTTATTTAGAGCTCCACAAGGGTTCCCTAAGCTCCCAGGGGTGTTTCAACATTCCATTACCCAGAATGCAACATGCACATCAGCAGATGACATCACGGGGTCAGAGGTCGCAACAGAAGAAGAAGAAGCAGTGCATTTCTGGGAATGCTAATATCATGAAATAGAGCTTAAGGAAGAAGAAATGGATCTAAAACAACACTTTCTGGACACTTCAGGATGGTGGTAATTTAAATGGACTATAAAGGACTCTGGTCAGGGTAATTCAGCAGCTTAATCTTATGTTTAGCAAGGAAAGAACACTGTCAGGGTAAGGTATCACCTCCCAAAAAAAGCACAAATCCAAAATCAGAAGAGGTTGATACTCCACAACAAACGAAGCAAACCAGATGAATGAAAAGACAAGTCCTTTATTCGAATAAGTAAGCGCTTTCACGTTGCTTAGAACGCTTCATCAGACTTCAACAAACCATAAAAATCTGAATCAACTTATATATAAGTAAAGCACCAATGAAAATCACATTAGCAAGTCACATGCAAGTTACAAAAATACATCATTTCCTTTCCATAAAATTACATAAAATAAAATATATAAATATATATATCCTAAAAATCTCATGCTAATAAATGAATAGTAGAAGTAAATTGTTAAAACATACTAAAACATATGTTAGATAATGAAACATATTACTACTGTTTAATGTTTCAAAGGTTTATCTAATAACAATGGTCTCAATGAAAATTTATCATTGAGACCATGACCTTTACTCGCAGATAGCTTAATTATCCACTTTGCCTCAGCTTTTTCTGTCTTATTGCCAATATTACCAAGTCTCTCTGTCTCTGTTAACTGTCCTATTACTAAAAATCTAAAGGCATGTGTGGTGTCATTTTGTAGTACATGCTTGGCTAGGGCATTCCCTTCATTCTCTCTATGTATAGCATACAAATGCTCTCGTATCCTTTCTCTTAAAGTTCTATTAGTCTTTCCTATATAGAAACAATAACATTTTATGCAGGATGCTAAATAAATCACATTTCTTGACTTACAATCAGCGTATTCATTAAACTCATATTTAACACCAGTATCTGGATGTATAAAAACATTAGATTTCATTATATATATACACTGGTTGCAAGAGCGACATGCAAATGTACCCTTTCTCTCAGAGGAGATCTTATTTTTAGGCACTCTCTCATAACAAAGCATACGTTCTTTTAACTTTTTCAAATTCCTTGCTACATTTTACTAGCCAGCACCCCTTTTACCAGAAAAAAGGGATTGTAAAAGGACAATTGATTAGGGCCTGTAGAATGTGTAGTAAAATTGACGATTTTGAGGATGAAATCACTAAACTACATAGTATGTTTTTGAAGCGTGGATATCCATTGGACCTATTATCCACCCTTACACAGGAAGTCACCAACCTAAGAAGTAGTTCTTACAAGCCACTGTTAGGTGTTGGGCTTACAAACTCAATGCAAGATTCAGTGAGGAAAGAAAGTATAGAAAAAGGTTGTGGTTTTGCATATACTTTTTCCAATGACAATATTGGAATAGAACAGTCTATATTGAAACATTGGTCTATTCTAAAAATACATGATGATTTTAACTCTACATTGGAAAGCAAACCACAATTTATTAGAAAGAAAGGTCCCAACCTCAAAGAAATATTTGAGAGAAGACCACACCCACAGACTAATAGACACAGTGTCAAAAAAGGAACTTATAAATGTGGTGCTTGTAAACAATGTAATATGGTGATTCATGACTCCCATTTATTTTTGAAGGCAAGGAAGTTTGATATTAAGCCACAGGGACATTACACTTGTAGCACAAAAGGAGTAGTGTATTTAGGATTGTGCACCACGTACAACAGTTTTTATATTGGAAAGACGGAGAGAGAGTTCAGAAAAAGACTATATGAACACTCTTATGACATAGAGAAAAAGAAGGAAAATAATGCCTTTTACAAGCATTCACTAAATTGTCCAAATTACAACCTCAAATTTATAATTCTTGAACAAGTGCTACAGAATGAAAGGGGTGGAGACTGGGAAGCTGTTTTGGAATACAAAGAGTTAATCTGGCAACTGAGATTAGATGCGAATAAAACCCCAGATTTAAATGATACTTTAAGTATAAGCTCAGTTTTAAAACTGAGGAGAGCTAGACTTTAACATGCAGTATAGGAAGACCCCCATATTTATTGATTTATTTCCTTAAAACCAATTTTTAAAATATTTTTTAAAACAATTTTTAGAAAAATGTTCCTTTTTAGTATATTTATTGCATATTTATATATGTTTGCTACTACATACATTTTTTACTATGTATTGGCCAATTGAAAAGATATCAATTCTGCGTGGCTTATTTCATATGATTCCTAACATAATATGCCTCCTTTATCTTCACTTTTCCTTCCCCTCACATCCCCCCCTCCCCCTCCCCCTCCCTTTCCCTCTCCAAGAAGTTTGTGAACAAAAAGTGCAATTTTAATATGTTGTAAATCTAGAAGACATTGAGCTAGATTTGGATATGATGCAATTAAATGTATTGTATAAGTTATGTTTTTAAAAACAAGACAAAAATTCCCACGTGAATTTCAAGCAATATAGCACTGTAGGTTATCAAGATACAATGTATGAAACAATGTTCATACTTTTAAACAAACATTTTTTAAGTAACTAGATGTAAAATATTGCAACTTTAAGAAATCATTTACATATTTAATGAATTAACTTGCAATTAAGCGAATGTATATAAATTGTTATTTTTGCTGCTTTTATTGTCACTTGATAAAGCTCGGAAGGATCCGAGAGAAAGCGCTTGTGTTATACGTTGTGGTTCGTGTTTTGTGGTGGAATAAACTTGGTATTTTTTGCAACAGCATTGGAATTATTGCTTCCGCTCAGCCATTCTGGAGTTTGTTGTTTCTGTCATATATAAAAAATGTGTTTATTAATTGCATTGTCCCTGGTAGGGCTTTTTTCTTAGTATATCCTTGCATATATCTACATTTTGAATCTAATTATGATGATTAGTGTGAATTCCTGGAATGTAAATGGGCTTCAATAAATCAATAAAAAGAAACTAGTTATGCACCTGATTTTTCAGGATAAATCCAACATCGTCTTTTTACAGGAGACCCATATGACAAATGTTCAATGAGATAATATTAAAAAAAGAAATTGGATTAAACTTGTGATATCAGCAAGGAATAGTCTTGCATCAAAAGGCACTGTAATAATAATTAAAAAATCCTTTCCTGGTGAAGTGCTAAATACTAAATCTGACCCGAATGGTAGATGGTGTTTATTTTCCTGCTCATACCCTCAGATAAAATCCCCTTTACTTTTCTTAAACCTATATAGCCCTTGTACAAACCAGCACTTATTCTTCTATGAAATACATAATCTACGACTTCAATTTCCTAATCATCTTTTCATTATTGGTGGTGACTGGAATGCACTCATGGACCTCTTGAATAATAGTTCAAATAAAAACAGGAAACAGCCCTCGCAAGTAACTGCATCTATTCAGGATTTGATAAATAGCTTCAACTTAGTTGACCCTTTTTTAATATTTGACCATGACAGAGAGCTAAATAAGTTCATGTTTTATTCGGCTTCGCATAAAGTCTGGTCCAGAATTGATTCTTTTTTGGTCTCTGATATCTTTTCAAACAAAATTACAAACTTTGCCCTTGAGGCTAGATGTATATCTGACCACTCGACTGTCTCACTTTGTATTAATCCCACTCACCACCTGAATCACAATGGTAGTAGTCCCACTTGGTCACTAAGCAGTAACATTCTTAAAAAAGAAGATGTTCTGCAGGAAATTAAAGATTATCTGAAACAATTTGATGCAGAATCTTGTTTATCCACCATCCCCTTAGATATCCAATGGGCTACGGCCAAAGCTGTCATCAGAGGAATACTCATGCAAAAATCATCTTATTATAAAAAAAAAAGAGAAATTGTACATCAATAATCTCAACAATAAGCAAAAGATGACTGATGCACAACTACAAAAGGATTTTTCTCCTGAACTGGAAAAGAAATTACATGTGATACAAAAAAAAATGTACTCATTTCACTTACAAAATCAATCCTTGGTAGAACTCAAACTCCTTCACAGATATTCGGAATGGGCCCAAACCCCCTCCAGAACACTAGCCGGACTCATAAACATCAAAGAGGGACCAAACTATATTAATGAAATAAAATACAAAGGGAAAAACTTATACAGTAATGAAGATATTGTTAACTCTTTTGTAAATATCTTCACTGAAATCTATAATCCCCAAAACCAGACGCCAAGTGAAATGCACAAAAAATTCCTAAATGAGCTACCTGTTCCAAAATTATCCTTTGTGCAAAACACCCTTCTAAACAGCCCCATAACACTGAATGAAATAATGCTAGCTATTAAAAAGCTTAAACCAAATAAGGCGCCAGGTCCTGATGGCTTTACAGGAGAATTTTATAAAACTTTTAGTCATCAGCTTTCTAAAACTCTCCTTGCTATGTATAATTATATCATCTCAAAAGGGATTACTAATAAGTATATGAACGATTTGAAAACAATATTCATCCCAAAACCAAACTCTGACAAGTCCAACCCTCTCTGCTATAGGCCCATCGCCCTTATTAACGTTGACATCAAAATCGTATCTACCATTTTTGCTAATAGAATTCAGAAAGTTATAGCTACAGTCATTTCTCCTGAACAGTTGGGATTTATGAAACAGAGGCAGCTGTGTGACAATACTCTTACCTTAAACACATTAATGTTGTTTCTAAAAAGTGATAACCACCTGCGTTATGCACTCACCCTTGATGCTACCAAAGCCTTTGATAACGTTGATCTAAACTTCCTTTACCTAACCATGAAACTCTTTAACTTTCCTGATCTGATTATAAACACTATTAAGATGCTTTATAAGAATGCCTCTACTTCCCTGTATATACATAAAATGTTATCATGCCCTATTAAAATTACCAATGGCTCTAGGCAGGGTTACCCACTCTCACCTTATCTTTTAAATTTATATCTGGAACCTTCTCTGGGTTAAACAAAAATACTTATCACCATATCCCAAAAGTCTTCAACATTAATATAAATTATTCTGCATTTGCAGATGACCTAAACATCTATTTTGAGCTTCCCAACACCGATCTTCATAAAATTCGAAATTCTATTAATTCTTTTGCTGAGGCTGCTAATTATAAATTAAACCCTGCTAAATCATCTATTTTTCCATTAAACCCTGCAAACCATTTAGAATATTACTTCCCCCTGTCTGACATTCCTCTCAAATATACAATTAAATACCTAGGAATAAATTTCACACACCCTCACCAAGATCTAATAAAAGCAAACCTATATAGAGTCTGGGATTAGATAAATAACGATCTAACTAGATGGAAAAACATCAATATTTCTTTGCTATCAAAATCTGCTATTATTAAAATGAATATTTTGCCTAGAATCCTTTTTTATCTTAACTCCATCTTCTTAAACGTTCAAAAAATTTTTTTTCAGAAAAATGGAAACCACAATTCCAAAGTTTTTATGGTTCCCTAAATCAACTAGAATATCATACAGGAATCTAATTACCCCAAAGAACAAAGGCGGTTTAAGTCTCCCGGATTTTAATTTATATTATGACATCATTAATGCTAGCTGTCTAATTCAAATAGCCTGCTATGAACCCTCTGCTGAAACTTGGTACCCAACCTGGATCAAAATCTGGTGCAACTATATATATATATATATATATATATATATATATATATATATATATATATTTGTTAAAACTCAATCCATATGCTGTCCCTTTTCTTGCACCTAATGGTGACTACAAGTTCAAGATCTTGCCTACACTAAAGAACAAAATTCGCATCTTTCAAACTCTGATGACCTCCTTAAATTTACACAATACTATTCCCATTCTCCAACCTATTCACCTAAACCCTAACTTAAAAATCAATAATAAAATGATCGATTTAACAAACTTCCCTATTGTTAAGAAAGCCATAGTTTGAAACTTCTAAACTCTAAAAATGTTGCCGAGGTCAAAGCTTTATTTGGTGCTCCTAACAAATATGATCCTATCTTAAGGCAAATTAGCTCACTTATAAAACAAAAATTCTCTAACTATAGAATGAAGGAGCAAGATATTATAGTATCACAATCTATCATTAAATCACTTTCCCTAAGGAACAAAATGATTTCAAATACCTATAAACTTGTGTCAAGCATTAAGTATAATCATTCACTTCTATTTTCCAAATATTGGGACAGTATACAAGGAGAAATTTCTATGGAGTCTAAGTGTGAAGCAAACTATAATACCCTGAATTTAACCCCCTTCAAAAACCTAATTTACACCCAGCTTATGATAAACAACAATTCCTACTATACCCCAGCAGTCTTACTGAAATTCGGATACAATAAAAACCTAACCTGTCCATTCTGTTACCTCCCACATGTAGATATACTTCACATCTTTTGGAGCTGTAATAATATTTACAAACTTTGGAGTTCTCTCAGAACTCAGTTGGAAAAAATGGGATACGAATAAACCACATTCTCTTGGCAAACTATGATTTTAAATATTATTCCTAAATCTCTTAAGGGTATCCATCGCCACATCTGTGTTACAGCCTGTGCCCTTCTCAAATATTTTATAGCCAAGAACTAGGTCAATCCCTCAACAATAGCTTGGGAAAACTTTACATCAATGGCAATCAAATATATATCTGCACATAAGTTATGCAATAATAACAAAAAGAAAAAAGAATATTTTCAGAATTATTGGTGTAGACTTTTTGACCTAATCCAAACTAAATAATCTTCCAAAATGTGGGTCTCTAACACTACATACCAGGAAAACCTCCATCAGTATCATTTCTGGCCCTATAACCATTAGACATTGTTACCATCACACAGTAACTTTTGATTTTACAAAATATTTTGTTATATCATTTTGTTATCCTCTGGCATCCATGGTATAAATATGTTGTAAAGATGGTATAAATAGAAGTACATGGTGTAAATAGTTGTTTATTATGGTTATACCCTCCTTACTGCTTTTCTTTCTTCTTAGGACAGTCATATATTCTTCCTTCCAAGCCACTTTCCATTTGAATCCCTAGACTTTGACTGTAATATGTTATTGGGGGTCTTTACTGCTTATATTGGTTTCTAAGATGTAAGCTTCCCTGTAAGATAACTGCTGTGTTCTAAATGCATAGTTTTTGCACTAACTGTTACATATATACCTATACTTTATTGCTTCCCACAATGACTTACAGTTTTTCCTTTGTATGTTTGAAAAGTGTGAAAAATTCAATAAAAATGTATTAAAAAAAAAAAAAAACTTTGAGTTTTATTGACTTTCTGTAGTCTATTTCTTTTATTGATTTTAATATGTCTGTCCATCTCAATTAACTCAAGCAACTCTTCTCTTAGATCGTTTTCGTCTAAACTGAGGACACATTCTTTGTTCTTCATTTCCTGTAAGCATTCTAAAGAAAGTTCCAGAGCATCTTCCTTTGACGCTTTCTTTTCAGGTTCATCCTGTGTCATCCATTGCTCTTTCATATGGGAATTCACTGGTCTATCATACTACAACCTTGACCGTGTCAGAGTTGCCACAGTTTCATGTTCTTTCCCTTGCTGTGCAACTACAACTGAAGTTTTGTACTGGTTTCCTATAAAAGGATCCAAATTATCTTCATATAGCAACTGATAAGATGTTTCCTTCTCCACTGGTTTCTCCTTGATTTGGGGATCCATTGCTCTAGCCTGCTGTGATGTTATCAGAGTTAGATTTTCTACACCAAATGCTTCACTTTGCAGGTAATCCATAAACTCAGTTTCTATTTCTTTAACTTCTGCAGTACTAATCTTCTTTTCTACTTTTCCTCTTTGTTTTTCCTATTTTTGTATTGTAAAATTGTCCATATCTGGATGTCTTTGCCTATATTTCTCTCCATATGTCTTTGGTGCTTTCTGTATTGATTAGATTTGCTTTCTCCTTTGCATAAATATTGGACCATATTAAAGCTCTTGTTCTTTCCTCCATGTAGTATATATAATGGTACAAGATTGTAAATCTCATACATAAACTCAATACATTGTGACCCAATTTTGGCATGTGATTTGCTCAGATGATCTTTATTCTTACAGGAATTCTGAAAAGATCTCCTTGATCATTTTTTAAACAAACTACTAGAGACCTCATATGGCATATAACAAAAACTCCTTTTGACTTTAAGAGGGAATCATATTATAGAAGACAAACCATTCAACCTTCAACCTTCAAGAAAGGGAGAGACTTGAAAGTTATAAAAGGAAGTGATGTCATTAAGTCTGTATTCTGATGAAGTCTTTGAAGAGTGTAAAAACAAAAGCACATAATCATTTTGCCATATTAAAATTCTTAGTTGGCTTTATTAGTTGTGCCTTTTCGTTGTTTGGAGTTTCTTTAGTGACACTGTTTGCCAGGGTTATTGGTTTACACTATATATAACAGTCAGCTTTTGTTTATTATCACTCTTAGCCTGGAAGTAAAGCTTAAGTGCATTTTACTCACTTGACTATACTGAAATCCATTTTCTTTAGGTTTGACTGCATTTATTTCAGTACACAAATGAAAAAGTCACGTATAATTCATATGCTCAGATAACTAATCCAGGACACAACTCATTGTAAATCCACACCCAGCATGCCTAATGACATGTAATACTATTTTTTATCACATCTTAGATTTCTCTTTTAATGTTCTTGCAGTTTGTAAACATCCCCAATCTTTTCATGTATCTGAGGAAAACACTGATGTTATTTGATATAATAGTAAAGATAGATTAGGAAGTTCTCCAAGAGCTCAAGGAACAAAGAAATTATTTGAGAACACATATAAGAATCAGCAAGACATTTTTTTGTGAAAACTGACATCCTAAAAGTGGATCTCTTGATTTCAGTCAATCACATGCATGTTTCTTCTTTCGACTTATTCCCAGTTAGGGATCGCCACAGAAGATCAACTGTCCGCGCATGATTGGCAGTGGAGTTTTACAGTGTCGAGTTGCCAGCCCAGCACCCAACCTAACACAGAAGGCACACACACCTAGGGCCAATTTGGAGTGTCCAATCCAGCTACAAGCATAGCATGTCTTTGGGATGTGGGAGGAAACTGGAGCACACCCACGCGACCACAGGGAGGACATGCAGACTCTGCACAGAAGGCACCCCAGCTGAGAATCAAACCATAGAACCTCTTGATGTGAGGCAGTAATGCTAACCACTGCACCACTGTGGCCGCCCTCAATCACATGCATTATTAAAAGTATAAATTAAACAATATGGGAAAAAGTGGACAGCCTAGCTTAGGAGCATGGAAATTATTAAATAGTAATCTGGAAGCCTGCAATTACAGAGCTGTTTATCAGTATCTACAAATGTCTATGAAAACCCAATATTTTTTATTCCCAGAAGGAGAAAGGATAGCTGTACCTTAAAATAAACATCTTTCAAATCCAGTGAAAATGAATCCAATGGGGGCTTATATCTTTCTGCCACCCTGACTATATTGAAGGTTGCTGAAATAATCTATGATTAGCTTTTTCTCCACAAATCCAATCAACTCCTCAAAGATTTGCTCTGGGATTCATTAACAATTGTGTAGGCTTAGCAAGAGCCTGCATGATTAGTGTGTTGGTGCAATGTGCAGCAGTGCTCATTGAATATGCATGTTTTTCACTGCACTTACACATATCCAAGCACTGTTTTGTGGTCAGCACTAATGTTGGCAGCCATGAAACAGTACAGGGAAGCACGATCACTCAGTGTAAACAAAATGTCTTGTCTGTAGGCAAACCTATTGTGTGAGCATGTGCAGACAGCTTATATGAAGTAAGGGCAAGTTGATTACAAGAGGTAAGGTGCAGGGAGCATGCTCAGAATACATTGTTAATAGTGCAGATATAAGTACGAGGTGAGGATAAACATAGAAAATGTACTCAGATAAAGCAGTCAAATGTGTTTTTGTCACACAGAAACATTTTAACATAAATATTTTCATGTTGATTTAAAAATAATTAATCCTAGTCCCAAATCTTTACCCATGTACATAACTTAAAATGGACATGCTAACAACAGATGTGAGAGGGACACAATGCAACATTGTAAAAATGGGAAGTAAATGTGATTT
This sequence comes from Protopterus annectens, assembly GCF_019279795.1. NCBI lineage: Eukaryota > Metazoa > Chordata > Ceratodontiformes > Protopteridae > Protopterus > Protopterus annectens. The sequence goes on from NC_056731.1 coordinate 1,967,615,797, forward strand.
TAATGAAACGTAAAAATAAATATAGATAACCATGAACACACTGGAGTGGTACAAATTTATTAAAAATACATACAAAATGATGATGACATGCTGACTTGAGATAACAGCAAGGGCAGCAGATACAGTAGAGGTTACTCACATATGTATGTGTGATAACTGACACTAGTACTGTATTCTCCACTTCATCATGTATAAAAAAAGAATAAATGAACCATACAGATGTTGCATCATGCACGTCAGAAAGGGAAACTTTTGTCCATTTGTTGTCATCTGACAACCATATACAGGGGGGTGCATTACTTTGACACATGTATTAGACAAACGTGTTTTATATTTATGCAAATCCTAAGCAATAATATAGTAACACTCAAACTACATAACTGACAAATGACAACCCAGATTTGATGACATTGCAGTAGTTCAAGTTATCTGTTAGTAAATGGAACAGATCTACTCCATCATTATACTTGGTATGCTCACAAGAAATTACAATGAACACTGCAGTAGCAGCATGTAGAAACATATATACACAAGAAAATGTCCTAACACATCACAATTTATGATGATCTTGCATAATACCATGCATTAAGAAATTATATGCAAGTCATCATGTCCTATAAAGCTGTACAGTGTGAATAAAACAATTAGTCATACAGAAATGTTCAAGGAAAGACATGCAATACAGTGCATTCTTATATGCAAATTAAGTAATGACTTTAAATAATCAATGACATACGCAACATTTGCATCTTGCCAGACTCTAACACATACCAGCATGGATAAAATAAAGCAGCAAGGAAAATATGGTAGCAGTTGAGCAGTTGTACCGAGTATAGCTCCAGACCACATAAAATAAACCAAGAATTGTAATATTCGGTAAGCACTTTCACCACTATCCGTGGCTTCTTCAAACCATATACAAATATAAAAACACACAAAAAGAGGTTTATAAAGCTGTCTCTGTATACCTCATTAACCTGAAAGACCACTCCTAATCAAGCTGCTATAGACACACTCTCTTTTACATTCATCTACATTGCATGGTATTACTTTTAAAATGCAGTTCTTATAGCACATTAAAAGTCTATTTCAGCAGTCAAAGCATTCATAGGCATCTACAAGCATTTAATATTTGGAAACATTTCATAACATTGCTTCTATCAGCAGCATGTCAAATACAATATATTATGCTAAGCATCATTATTTAGACAACAATGATACTGAAAGTCTCTGTTCATTATGTATATTTTTGCTAGAATTATATTGCTCTGTGTTATCTGCTTTGCTTCAGATATATGCTGTTACTTATAAATTATTACAATAACAAATCTAGGTCTAGCCTTCTATACATTCCTACTACTTCTAACAGTGTAAATAAAACTGCAGTTTAAAATGCAGTCAAGTTACCCATGCAATGTGCTCAAGCTCCATTTTAAAACTCAAATTATTCCCATCACATTGTCGACTGTTAAACTTGTCCAGCGAGTGTGTTCCGCTTAAGATATACTTATATTACACCCTCGTTGTGTTATATTCCATTTCCAAAAGTTAGAAATGTTAGAAATGAAAAAAGTGTGTTCGTCGTCATTGCAGTGCCTCTGTGCATGCGCAATGACGTCATCACACTCAACAGATGCTCCATTTACTTCTTCCCACTTTCTTCATTTAATTACAATAGACAACCAAGTATTATAATATATATATCATTGCTAAATGATTTAGAATACACCAAGTCACAAATTCATATATGTAAGCATATGACTATCAATCTGTGATGTCATAGAAAGAGGCATACTGTGTGTATCATGATGAACACACTTGAAAGGCTTACAGCACTTCCCTATTGTAATGGGGTTGGATTGTTTAAAATGGAGGATGATGCATTACAAATATTGCTGTCTGACTGTGCCATATATACTGTCTTTGCCTAAGCCACTTCTGTCCGACACAGTTATCTGACAGACAGATGTTACCAGATTCAAACCCTTGCCTATCATGCTACGCAATCTACAGAGCTATATATTGACTGTGTCTGCTTCATGACAGAGTAATTGATCTTGTTATAAATACATGGAATTAATTTGTGAAGTAATAAAGGACATTTGAGGATAATTTGTACCGCATGATTTTGTCAGAATGATGACAAGGAAGTAACTATGTTAATGTTTACACAACTGTAAGCAGTGTAATATCAGTGTTTCTCAGCCAAGGAATCTGCTCCTCTTGCTGTGCACAACACTGCCCTAGAAATGAACCAAACTCTTTCTGTGTAGATATGCTACACACATCATTATTTAATGCATGTGCCACAGAAGCATTCACACTACGCCATTTGCAGAACAACTGTTTCAGTGGCAGGATGTTACAAAATGAGTGCATTGCTTGCACAATGTCAGTACATTCATATGATGTTGCCCTTTCCTGGAATTGAACAGTAAGCTATACAATTCCACAGACTAACGGCATGTGTATGAATCATATGTGCCACAGTGAAAGTCTTCAAAAAAGCTGAGAGCCTCCACATATATGAAGTCATTCCATCATATGATTGTGTTTCAAACAATTTCTATAAGATAAAATAGGTTTCTCTCACTGTAATTTTACCTACTACACAGTTAATTACATCATAGTAGAGTGAAGTCAGGCAGTCCAAGACCTCCTTCTTCTTTAGGACAGACTAATTTTTTGTACATGATACTGACTGACTTTGGTAACCAGATGAATTTTGATAAAGAACAGTTAATTTAAAAAAAAAACATTCTAGACTACAAGGTTAGAGGCATTGAAGACATATAACAGTCTTGGAAGAATGCTAATTTTGATATGGCCACTTTTGATAGAAAGGAGAGCTGAAGTTTATTCCATCTAAGAAGATCTTGTTGTATAGTAGACCAGAGATTCACAATATTGTTTTGATAAAACAAATAGATTCCATAGTATTTCAAGGAGTGGTTTAACAATTTCCATTGGGAAAGAAAAAATGCTTAACTGGTGTGCTTGACTGACTGGAAAGATTGAGGATTTCTCCAGGTTAAGCTTATAGTCAGCAAATCTAGAGAAAGAAAAAATAGTTGAGAGGATTTTTTTAAGATCTGAGGAGGGTAGTGTTAAGTATAAGTTTAAGTCATCAGCAAATGCAGACATGGTGATCTTGGTCTTATGGAGGATAAGAATGTGATGGAAGGTTTTCTGAGATACAAGTAAAAACAGAGGTTCAATATATAAGGTAAATAAATAGAGAGACATTGGGCAGCCTTGTCTAGTTCCATTTTTGATTTCAACCCTGGAACAGCTTGTCCTATTAATCTGTAAAAAGGTATGAACATTTATTTATTTACCAGGAAAGTCCACCTTGGAACAAAGCCAATTTTCAGCAGTGGGCTGGGGAGAAACGATCCAGATGCATGTCTTTGTGACGTGGGAGGAAGCTGAAGCACATGGATGAAACTCACATGAACACAGGGAGAACATACAGATTTTACACAGAAGGCACCCCAGCCAAGAATCAAACTGGAGAACTTCTTGGTGTGAGGCAACAACACTACTGCTGCACCACTGCACTGTTCATTGAAGTATAGAATTTCAATGAGTTGGATAAAACTTTGAGGTATACCAAACTGGGGCATAATCAATAGTAGGAAATTTAAATTTAACCTAACTGAAAGCTTTAGAAGCATCAACTGCAAGGGCATATATATTGGATTTCTACTTTGGCTAGAAAGGGTCATCAAGGTGTCAAGAATGAGCGTATTATCACAGGTCTGTCTGTACTGAATTAATCCAGATTGGCTGGGTGACACAAGATAGGGAGTGATTGGTTTTAATCTATTGGCCATATTTGTAGCCAGAATTTTTATATCAAAGTTAATTAAAGATATGGGTATGTAGCTCCATGGGTTTTTAGGGTCAGCATTTTCTTTGAGAATAAATATAGTTTTAGAAGTGTTTAGATGTGGGTCTGTAATTTTATTATCCTTAACATAGTTAAAAAGATGGAGTAAGATTTTAGAAACTTTCAAGCTAAAAGTTTTGTAGAATTCTGCCGTGAACCTATTAGGCCTTGGAGCTTTGTTTAGTTTATAGTCATAACGATCTCTTGTTGGCTGTTGTTGAGGCTTTCCTTACTTATCACTAGAACCACAAACACACACAAATTTGCCACTACTAGACTTGAACCTCCTGCCTATCTAGTTGCATAATCTAGAGAACAGAGTATGAATCATAAGCACCACAGGAGAAGTCTGACTTTGACAATGTAAAAATGGACATTTCTAATTAGTAAAACTTCACTGTTTGGACCATCAGCTATTGTGCACCAGAGGTGTTGGGACAAATGCATGTGTCTGGACAGGCCAATGTAACAGCACTGTGCTTGTCCCATGTAATGACATACTTGTCTGTTAAGATTTATATACTGTCATTCATGTCCACTGAGTCACTGTGAGGGACATGTACCTGTTTCATAATATGGGGAGTCACTGGTAATCGTGATTGTAAATCACTGGATTGTCAAGAGGTTATTGTTGACAGTTTATTCCAGGATGATTGCATGCAAATGTAACAATTTATCATGCCACTGTCAGTTGCCTTGTTTCATGCTTGCACAATGTGCTTTGACAATACAAACAGGCACTTCAGGTAGGACATCTATTCAAGTCATTGCCAGCTACAGGACTGTCTCCATGAATCAGGACATCCACTCTGCCTATTTGGATCTACTTGAGTCTATCAAGATACATCCAAAAATCATGGTTTTGGGTGACTATCCGTCCACTGACTGGGGAAATTACTCATGCGGAAACTCACCTGCCCAAAGGTTCCTCGACTTCATTAATGAAAATGCCCTGGACCAGCTAGTTGACACCCCCACAAAGGGAGCCAACATCCTGGATTTGGTGCTTACCAGTATAGGGGACCACTGTCATGCCCCCATTATGAGGCCTTCCCTGGTGAGATCTGCCACACAACAGTCTCTTTCGAAGTTACTATCACACCTGACCCCCCCCCCCCGTAGAACAAGTTAAACTAAAAAACTTCTACAAAACAGATTATAACCACTTAAAGGATAGCATAAATAGCTTCACTGCACCTCTTCTGTCAGAAGGAATTGGCAACTATGCCAAGTTCCTCACAAATGTTTTTTACAAACACCTGAACAACTGCATTGAAGTGACTGTACCTGATAGGACCAAAACAGCTCCTCAAGGAAGAGCAAACCTGCTGGTGGACAACTGCCATTAACAGGCTTTACATTAAGAGGAAGAAACTGCTGTCTAAGAATAAGAGGGACTGAGCCCCAAGCAGGAAACTCTCCCTCCTTAGCTTAAACAAGCAAATAAGACTCCTTGTGAAGGCCTCCAAAGCTAACTACGAATCCAAATTAGCTTTCTCAACTAAGGAAAACAATAAGGCATTCTTTAGTTACATCCATAACCTAAAAGGAAAGGCTTAGATTTGTCCTAAACTGGTAGTTAATGATACCACATATACTGAGCCTGTGCACATTGCTAACCTGTTAGCTGACAGGTTTTGTGAAAACATCACTCCCCACCATACTTACCCCAAGACATCTTTACCACCTGTCCTCTACCCTTTATCTCTAAAGAGCAGGTTGTGAACACCCTTTCTAAAGTTAAAACCACTGCACCCATGGGTCCTGATAACATCCCAGGCTGTGTCCTACATGGGCTCAAACAAGAATTAGCAATGCCATTGGATACTCTCTTCAATCATAGTCTAAGAACTGTCTTTTTTTCCAACTGAATGGAAAATGGCCACCGTTATCCCCCTGCACAAAGGTGGTAATTCCTCTGACCCCAGGAACTACAGACCTATTAGCCTGACTAGCCTTATCTGCAAGGCCATGGAGAGACTCATCATGGACCTTATCAACAAAGGCATTGGTAACCTCCAAACACTTGACTCTACTAAATTTGGATTTGTCAGAGGGATATCATGCCTGTTAAAGCTGGTGGACTTCTTCAAGTCAGTCTCCAAGGCCCTTGATGAGGGGAAATCTATGCACACAGCCTACCCAGACTTAGCCAAGGCTTTTAACACTATCCCTCACTCAGGCATAATTGACAAACTTACCCAGATAGGTATCAACCCATATATCATTAGATGGGTCACTAACTGGCTCACTGATAGAACCCATATAGTCAAAATAGGGAAATCCACCTCCAACAGCAGACCTGTAAAAGTGGTGTTTCACAGTAATCAGTCATGGGACCTCTACTATTTGGAATCTATTTCTTTGAAGTGCAAGCTAAAACTAAAGGTCTGTGGCTGACAAAGTTTGCTGGTGACTGCAAACTGGGAGCAGTCATAGAATCTCCAAATGATGTCAACATCCTACAAGAGGGTCTTACACAAACAAATGACTGGTGCCAAACCCATGGCCTTAAACTGAATGCAAAAAAAAAGTGTATTATCATCCCTTTCACTAAGAGTGTTGTTCCTGCTAACTACCGCATCAATAACAACACACTAAGTATGCACTCAGTGGTGAGAGACCTGGGCACGCAGGTTTACAGCAACCTTACCTTTAATCACCATGTTTTCACAGTGGTAAGAAAGGCATGCTGTATTCCTCATCTCATAAGTAAGGGCATTGCTTCCAGAAAAAAAATAAGCTATAACCTCCCTGTACTCTTCCCTCATCAAGCCAATAATTGAGCACAATATCCCTTTCCAAGCACCTGCAGTAGTTGGAGAGACTACAAAAGTTCCTCTCAAGAAAAATTCAAGGTCTTCAGCATCCGTCCTATGAGGACCATCTGAAATCACTGTCACTTTATTCTGTTTCATACAGACTGCTCAGAGGTGATCTCTGGCTTGCATATAAGGCATTCTTTGACCCTGTCATATTGGAAATGTTGCATATCTGTAAGTCAAATGGTACACGGGTTACTCTCTCTAATGGCCTTAACCTAGTATGTGACATTAATAGAACCTGCTGGAGGGACAGATTTTTCTCTCAGAAGTTACCACACCTTTGGAACAGACTCCCACTTCATGCCAAGCAGAGCACTTCATTGGCCCTCTTCAAACACAATCTGGATGATTGGATGGGTAACCGTAAGTTCACCCCAAGAGCTCCACCTATGTCCTTCTTGGACAGGGGTGATAGCTGCTGATCGGGGAAATAAGGGTAAAACTTGGCTAGGCTTGTTAGGGCCCTAGGGTTATTAGCCCAGTAACCTCCTATGATCCTATTATCCTATGACACTTCCTAAATATAACAGTGCACTTCTGAGTAACAGTGACAGATTATGTGTGAAAAGTTTACACACCACTGAAACACAGTTGCAAGTGTTACTATCGGAGTGCAGACCTACATTAACTGACTAAATTAACCAAGTAAACCTCAGTCTGAAATCCAGATACCTTGGTTTCAAAATTCCATAAAGACATACAGAAGTTGTTCAAGGTACTGAAATAATTATTTGTTGTAAATGTTTTATAACTCTCTCCTTGAAGTGCACCACTGACAAGCTTACTTGCATGGCTGATGGCAAAATATTAACACATGAGTAATCATATCTTGAGGTGTTGAACTTAGACTGAGAATTAGCAGTACTGTATCATGCTGAGTGCTAATCTTCATGCATATAAACAGTATATACATAAAACCATGTCTGAATCTGATGAAATACAGAACAGTTATGTGTTATGGAAGTTTCAGGTGTCATGAGAAACACATTTACAATGATAGCTGCAGTTCAACAATCCTTATATGTGTGCTACAAATATATTATGAAACACATGTGGGAACAAGCATGGTATTGCTGGCAGAAATATGACTTATAGAAACAGATTTGAATCAGGGAGGTTTATTTGATGGCACAGAAAAGGTAGGACGTGGTGGACAGTCGGTGATGGGAATACACATAGAGACATACTAAGACCTTTTGTTTATGTTTCATTTCTGCACATATTTGTGTTGTGTTGTTACTCTTCGCTTTATCATCATAATTATTCCAGGCAAGATGTATATGACACAGTGTTCCCATGAGGGAGTAAGCAAATTGTTACAACTGCAGGATAGCATGCTTTGTAAAGAAAATGTGTAACTAACAGTATTCCAAGAAAAATCTACAGCCCTGAATATTATCTAACCAAACCAAATAGGAACTCTTACTTCATAAAGTTCAAATAGGACAACAGATTGAAACAAAGGAGAGTGTATGAATTACCTTTCATTGCCCTCGCGACTGTAAAATCACATAATGTGTATTTTACATCCATTACCTAATAAATATGAAACAGTAAAAAGTGATCATAAAGAAGTGGGAACATATATAGATGCTGAGACAGTGATAGAGATGCACAAAGAATGTTATAATATAATTTTTCTGGGTTATTTTTTTAACATCCTTGGGGTGTGTGAATGTTATGTTTTTCTGATAAGTAATCCTGTCATGCTATCTACTATCAAGTGTTTCCAATATGGAGAAAGCAGGTGTCAGGAAGTACTGTATAACCATGGCTAAGACATAAGCAGGATGAAGATGGGTTACTAAGATATGTAGCCAACACTTAAACATAATAATAATAATTTAATTAAAACATTAAATATGACTTTCACATATTTCTGCATTCAAGCCTTTGACAGAATGCCCAAAACATTTCATAGACATGTGAATTATGTTTATAGGTTCACAGATAAGTATTAGGCTAGCTGCCATTGCAGACCTTTTTAAGCCTAGCCTATTTCCCCTACAATGGTGAGAATCAAACTATGTTCCTTGTGTCAACACACCACACAGGAAATGTTACTTCACAGCCTTAAATTTACTGGTTTGATGGGTAATCACAAAACAGTCAGGCAAGATAGATTGTAGCCAGTAATGACAATTTAATATTATATAACGTCTACTTTACAGCCAGGAGAATAACAAATAATCTAATGCAAAACAGAGATGTGGTATATTAAGATGAAACCAGACTGGGATGTGTTCAGCATTTGGAGGTTTTCTATGTTGTTATTGATCATTTCCATGATAACTCTTTCCATGGCTTTGCATATGAGACCAGTGAGAGTTAGAGGTCTGTTTTTTCCAGGGTCTCTAGATGGCTCACCTTTGTGCAGAGAGGTGATTGTTACTGTTCTTCATTTGTGAGGCATGAATCCCGTTTAGAGGCAATGGATAAGTAATTCCACAGTACCTGATAGGTCATTTTTCATGCTATTTAGAAGACATCCTGGGATATTGTCTGGACTCATAGATGCAATGTTCTTGGCCTTAGAGAGAGCATTGAGGAACTGTTCCCTAGTGATAATAGGGAGAGTTATATTTGATGGTATTTCCTGGGGAAGTTTGAGGAGGAGATAGAGGACTAAAGTTAGACCTGAATTTGCCTGACAGTAGGTTTACTATATATTCTGGCTCAGTACAGGGCTGCATCAACAATGAGTTTTGCACACAAGTGTGTATTGCTTTTGAGTGTGTTGACATAGCTAAAAAATGCTTGTGATTGTCTTGGATTGGGAGGCCAAATTTACTTCAGGTTTGGATTTGGTAGACTTTATTTGTCCTCTGAGTTGCTTGTTTAGTTTGATGATATGCCAATGTTATTATATGACTAATAGAATTGTATAATTCAATGTGCCATGTCAGATATATGTTTTCAAATGTAATAATTGCAATTACCAAAATTTAATTGTTAATGTCATGCTGTATTATAGTTGATATCTTCTAAATAATATCCTTAAATAAAAAAATATATATTGTTTCTGGGTATTGAACACTCACACAATTAAGCGGATGTACTCATTGCATATCCAATATGCAAGAGCTATTGGAACAGGCATGTATATTTGATATCAGAGTTAAGGTATGCCTGCTCAAGATGGCATACAGTGATGGACTGGAAATACCCTATGGCTTGCTGTGGTGAGTTAGTCTCTCCTGCTACACCTCACGGTTTTCTGCTATCTCTGCTGCAGTTGTACATTTGACAAGATGTATTTATTTCTTTGTTTTACTTTGCATTTTTTACCAGGAAAGTCTAGCTAGGCACAAAGGCCCCTTTACAGTGAAATCCCAGGCTGAAAAGCTCTAGTACATGCAGTACAAATAAAATCTTTTAAGTTATACAATATCTACAATGTCAGGCAGAATGCAATTAAAATAAATTTTACAATGTCAAAACAGATAAGATAGCAACTATACATACAGTAGTAAGGTGCTACTTATACTAATTATATATACAGATATTCTTAAATAACCATGTGATAGGACAGAAAGATAGAGATATAAAAACATAAAGAATAACTGCATTGTCTGGCTAATTAATGCCATACCATTGACAGGTGATAGGTCAGTATACGTATACAACTGAGGGGTGTTTGTAGTCTTAAATTCATCCTCCTGTTGTGCCTCTTCATGTCACTGTAGTGGGATCTCGGATTTGGTATATTGAAGTAGTGGGAGGTGTGCGGGGTGCAGGGGGGCTTGTCTTCCCTGCTTAGAGCATTTTAATGGTTTGTTTGGGTGTTTTTTTTTTTTTTTGTCGTTCAACATTACGACATTTCGATATTTAGTGGTCAATTATTACGTGTTTGAACATTTGACTGTTTGAACATGTAATATAGACCCTCTTCATGTCAATGTAGTGGTGTTGACATGGCTCATCAGAGTGTGGTTTGCACTGGAAACAGCTATGGCCAAGTTAGTCAAAGCCTCAGCCTCATAATGAGACCTGATATAATCCTCCCTGCAGTAGCTGCTTCCCAAGGAGTGACACAAAATTCCCAGAATTTTCAACACCCCACCTTTGTGCTTTACATGGAACAACATCCTTTTACCATTACCAGCTATGTCTGCATCAGTCAAGCTAGAAATATATGTCTGAATTGGTGCCCAGTTCAGATATCATGTGTAACAGCTTGTGGGCAAAGACATACAGCTTTGCCAGTTGCACTTGTGTAATTAAAAGCACAGCAATTACAGATATATTGGCACTGATTACATCAAAAAGCAGAGAAGATGTGAAATATGGCAGTAAGCTTTGGCCATCTGTGCGGCTGCAACTTTTGACACATATTCCAATGATAAACAATGAAATGCTTTATGTTCTTTGATATAATCATGCCTGGTTGGAGGAACAATGGTATGACTTGTGACATATTGGTCTGTTGGAAGTTACATACTATTAAGATTAAGTAGTATCACTTGGGAATCAAACTCATGAGGAAAAATAAAGCATAAATGTTAAACTTTGCTTATTAAGTTTTAATGCCATTGGAGAACTTAGTTTTTAGCATAGTAATTGGAGGTATAAGTAATGCAACAGTGACTGGAAATATACTTCAGAGATGCCTGTGTGAGTTTACTTAGTCATGGGACCGCATGTCTATGTAATAGACAATATGTGTTCTTGTAAATATATCTCAAATGCCTGCAGTTGTATAACCTGTATAAAACATGGTGTGTTAGATTACATACAGACTTCACAACACATACTGTCATAAACAAATATATATGATACATGAAGACTCGGTAAAATATTTTGCACATCATACAAATACATGTGCGTTCTACATTATGTATCATCATTGTCATGTTTAACATACTTTACTGGGCCTCTATAGCAAACAGTGATGATATATTTATTGGAAAGAACATAGTTATAACAGTTATGTGCATTTACTGTGGCATTCTGAATCAAAATGTTTTAGCAAATTGCATTCTGACCCCCTCTGGAAAAGTATGCGTCAGCTGGATTCAAGCCCTGCATAAGTTGTCCTCTTTCTTTAAGCTCACTTTACATACAATGTCTGCCACAGCAATAGCTACCTGAGAGGTGGACTTTTTTCACTGAGTACTATCTAGAGTTCTGACAACCACCCAATAGCACCAGGCTTGTTTACACTACAGATGGTGTCTGAAATTAAATTTTTTTACTTTTTTTCCCGTAAGAAATACACTGTGCTGAGCGGAACACAATTGCGAAAGGCATTAAAAAAAATAAAAAATAGGAAAACATCAATTAAAAATTACATCTATCAAAAGGTATACATAACAATGACCAGAGCACGAAATGCATTACAGTGACACATTTATCCTTCTCACATCTCCTTTCAACATCAGAAATTGAATTTTTGTCTCACATTATCAGAATTGTAGTTAATGCCAAATAATGTGAAAGTAAACAACAGCTCACATATGAGCAATACTGAGAACAGTTGAGTTTTAAACAACAATACTGATCTAACAAAATGTATGTAAATATGTATTGACTCCCTTCTGTAAAGTTATTGGTTACCTGGATTTGAACCCTGCATCATCAGTCATAATTCTCTAAATTCACTTCACTTACACCTTGTGCCACAGAGAAAGTTACCTGGCAGCTACATTTTCTTCACTTCAGTAGCATCTAGAGTGCTGATAGCTGTGCTCAGGGCCAGGCTCAATGGCCGTGCACACGGCCAGGTTCAATGGCTGTGCACAGGGCCAGGCTCAATGGCTGTGCACAGGGCCAGGCTCAATGGTTGTGCACAGGGCCAGGCTCAATGGCCGTGCACACGGCCAGGTTCAATGGCTGTGCACAGGGCCAGGTTCAATGGCTGTGCACAGGGCCAGGCTTGATGACAGGGTCAGGGTCATTTACACTGCAGGAGGAGGAGGCCAAAATTAAAATGTTCACTTTTTTTCCTTAGGAAGTGAACCATGTTTGCACACCAGTGAATGGACTGCAAATGCAAAAGGCATACAAAACAAAATAAACATAACATTACCTTGTACTGCAAATTATCATATTTCATAGATATATGTAGCAGAGAACAAAGCTGTTGCAGTATTAGAGTGACACAGTTATCCTTTTTACATCTGCTTGCAACATCACATGTAGCATTTAAGTTACACATAACCAGGATTTCTTATAATGGCAGTTGTTCAGAAAAGGGACACACAGAAAAGGACAGGAGGTCATTCTTGCTACAATACATACAATTACTTATGACATCAATAGATTTTATAAGTGTAACAATGAACAGTTGAGGGGTATGAATAATTTCTTCAACATAAATGACCCATATAAACACATTACTCTTGTTATTGATTTTATTTTAGCACATGCTACAAAATGTCATATGTCACAACATCCACAGCACATATTATTAATAATGGAAAGAAGTGAGTTTACAACAAAAACAATAACACCTATGTACGATACATTCACCTGGTAAGATATTTATCATGCATCACACGATTTAGCCTGTTCATTTCATATACAAGGTTTGGTGTCAACATTTATTCTGAATCCAGTTATAAAAAGAAATTCTGTAAACTGGATTTAAACCTTGCATCACCTGTTTTATTACTCTCAACTCAACTCAAGTATAGATTGTGCCTCAGAGATAATTACCTGCCAGGTGGAATTTACTCACATAGTACTATCCTGATGATGGACATGTGCTAGTACCAGACTAATTTGCATTTCAGAAAGCAGCCCAAATGAAATGTTTCACTTTTGTTTCCCATAGGAAGTGAACTATAGCTCACTCTTATACTGCCAGTCAAGAATATGCAATGCCAAACAGCACACAGGTGATAAAGACAAAAAACCCACTTAAACAGAGGAAACATTATAAAACAAGTAATTAAATTATATAGCTCTGATTTTTTTTTTCCTCAAGTTCGTTTTCTTATAACATGAACATATGCATTATGTTCACACAAACAACACTCTCTTTGGAACTGAACCCCAGAACATTCCCAATACTCACTTGAGATTATTATGTGTATGTGCCACAGATATACACATGTACTGTGAAGAAAAAAAAATGAGGTTACATATATTCAATATGTGACATATTATTAATTGACCTTACAGGAGCAACAGACTCAAGTTCTGAACTCTGTTCTGAGTAATTTGTAGTTAGATGTGTGGATGCATGTTATATTGGCAGCAGTTAAGCTTCTATTTTCTCACACAGTATAAAATAAAAAAAATTGCAGCACTGCAGCTATTTTCTTCTCTTTATTTGATGAACTTCATTCCCTCATCTGTGCTTCTCTAACAAGGCTGCCATGTGATTTGCTTTGTAGTTGCTAAATGTTTTAGTGATTAATATATTTTCTTAGAATTGCAGACATAAAGTCCTCAGAGGCACGAACTGTGGTAATTAATTTACATAAATATTAGGAATGTTGTTCTCTTAAGTCAGTCACTATACTCGGAAACTTTCTTGTAAGTCCCTTCTCCTTAATAACTCTTGGTAAGTGCACATCAAAGAGGTCTGTCTGTGAAACCTTGAATGCTACTAAAGTCTGACTAATCATTCACACATACAAGCCTTAGCAGGTAACACTTCTCAATGCTTATCCTTGAATGATGGGGTGTGTGCATGCAGCCATGTAGGGCCTTGCACCATGTTTAGTGTAGATTGTGGAATTTGTGAATGCTAATGAGTTACCACCTCATTTGCATACTCATACTGCTGAGAGGGCTGAATATGCACTATATAATGGTAATCTTGTAGGTAAGAAACTTGTAGCCTAGTATGGAAGACTGTTGGGATCTTGAGTGTTCAATACTGTTATTTGCTTTGAAAACTTGCTGCTACTTTCACAACTGACTTGCTGCAAAGGTAGGTTGCTGTCTTGTTCAAATTGATGTATTTGAACCTTACTTAAGGATTGCAGTTCACTGTACAACTATTGGTTTACTGTCTACATTAATCTCAGTAACTGTTGACATAGCCATGTAAAGCAGTTATTTTTTGATCCTTTAGAATTTTTTAAATAATATTGACTTTTAATGGGAATTTTATTCTTGGAAACTGACCTCTTATTGATCTTACTTATTACTGAGATTGTGGGTTTTGCATAATTAGCATAGAAAAATTGTGTTAAGCCTGTGATGTATACCTGGCTGCAGGGGTGTAGCCAGAAATATACATTTTGTACTCAAGCCTAAAGTTATTGCCCCACATCCCCCACCAATCATTCTTAAAATGTACTGAACCATTAAAATGCTACCCCCAGACATATAGAAAGGGGACAAATTATTTTTAACTGTTACTATTTATACTCATAAAAAGCTACTTTTAGAAGTGTACTCCTTTCACACAAGCATTCTTTGATTACCTCTATACTGTAAATACAGTAAACTCTAAGTTAACCGGCAAACGTGAGGATTGGTAGATGCTGGATAACTATAGTTTCTGGTTGCTTGAGAGTTACTATTAAAATAGGCGTGACTAATACTGTACCCTATACTATTTGTTTGGTTTGACTTGTTCTCAGGTTGAGAAGAGAAGGAATTAATTCCTATCTTCCTTTGTAAAACTCTAGAACTCTAAAAACGTAAGGTATGTTTCTGCAGGGGAGGGGGTGGGGGGCAGAAAGGGCAACACATGAAAATTGTGCAGTATTTCTTAATTTTTTTTTGCCATTTGCTTGAGAGTGCCAGTTGGTTGAGTTCCGGTTAACTGAGAGTTTACTTTATTCATTTACTCAGTTCTAAACATTCTGTGCTTTTTTGAGTGCTGAAGTTTAAAAGAGATGTTCAGAAACAATGTACTCATTTGAGTACTCTGAGTGCCTAGCTATACTCTTGCCTGGCTGTTCTCCACAGAAGTGGATATCACACAACATTGATGTACATTGTATTTGCAAATGCTGCGATGTACTACAGAGTTAGAAAAAAGTTTTTTCTCTTACAATTTCATTCTTTGTTGGTTGTTTGGGGGTAATGGCAATCTGTATTAAGCTGTGTGCACTCATAAGGAGCCTTAGTTTTTCAAGTATTTTGTGTATGATGGATGGATACATTTGTAGATATTTTGGGGGGGTTAACAGTCAATTTTGTTTTAGTTATGTATTTTTTCCTGTTATGTTTTCTCTCATACAGGGCTATGGCACCCAAGACATCTGCACCCCGTAAGCAGCCATACACTGATGCTAAGAATGATGTGATCTTTCCGGCACTGCCACCATGGGTCATTCCTCTTAGAGAGAAAGGCATGGGTTGCAAACCCTCCCATGACCATATCTGGGTACAGGTGGTCACTGATGTGAATGTAGTCCGAGGCCATGGACATACATATTCCAAAATAAGACCTAGGACAAGTGAAAGTATCATGGTGGCCAGATGCTGGGCAGCTGCAATTGCTTGTGAACATGTGGCTATAGGGGGTGGTCATGCACCTGAACCACCACTGACTGAAACAGAGGAGTTCCTGTTCACTGTCAGAGATCTAGACAGCTCAGCACAGGGTTCACACAGAATCACTGATGTTAGAGGTAACATGGAAGACAGTCCAAGGTGTTTCTACTGCAAAACGTCCAGGTATGCAGTATAATTAAATAATTCTTTGTGTGTGTGTGTGTGTGTGTGTGTGTGTGTGTGTGTGTGTGTGTGTGTGTGTGTGTGTGTGTGTATGTATATATATATATATATATATATATATATATATATATATATAGATATATAGATATATAGATATATGGGTTTACTTTAGAAGAGCAAAATACCACATATGACTTTCATACTGCGGTGGTGGTGCTGCGGTAGCATTATTGCCACAGTTAGACGTTGCCCACTCGATTCTCAGTTAGAGCGTCTTCTGTGTGGCAACATGCGTGAACGGGCATTCCTTCGTTGAAGGTTGTGCATTAGGCCTGGCATGCCAGCACGTAAAACTCTACTGCCAATCATTAGCAGACCGGAGTTTCTGCTGTGGCGACCCCTAACCGGGAAAAGCTGAAAGACACAAACAAACAATGAATGAATTAACAGACAACTGCATTTCAATGACCTCTCAGAAGACTGACTGAAAACTCCAGGTAAGTAACCACTTGGACACACTACAAAATAAATTAAAACTGAAGCAAATTAAATCCACCCATGTGGGGGCCTCCACCCCCCACACCCCCAACTAAATATATCAACTCCGAGATCGTATTACAGTAGGGGTAAGGAGCAAAGTTCAACATGGTAGCCAAGTGGTTACTTACCTGGAGTTTTCAGTCTGTATTCCAAGAGGTCCTTGAAATGTGGGTGTCAGTTAAGTTGTCTTGGCATTATGAAATTCAGGTATATGGTATTTCACTCTTCTAAAGTAGACCTATATATAAATATATACAGGAAAGTGGGGTTGGGGGGGTAAGAGCTTGTGTATATATGAGTTAGGGTTAGGTTTGGTGATGAGTGAAAAATGGCTGTTGTGTGTTTGTGTATTTTAGGGTAAAGGTAATTGCTAGTTTAGGAAACAGATGTAGTGTTCTTTGTGTGTGAATGTTTGTGTGTCTGAATCTGTCTTGTGTAGTGGAAGTGTTATGGGAAGGTTTTAATGACATTACGGTATAGGGTTACAGTTGGGGGAAAGGACAGAACTGGGGTTAGGTTTAGCACACATTACTAAGGTGGTATGGTGGGTGGATCCCCCTGCCCTCTTTAGTATTGTGTGCCAACACTAATGCTGTCCATTCCCCCACCCCTAACTCTACACCTTAATGCCATTAAAACCTTCCCATAACACTGCCACTATTCAGATAACTTTGAGGCTAGTGTTACGGGGGTTTTCGTTTTAATATTAGGAGAAGAAATAGTTCTTTCTTGACATTATTGTTTTCATGTTTTTTCCATATTGTATACAATCAAACTTATTTCCTTGGTGTTTTACTTTCAACATTAGGGTGGTGCAGTCATATATATATATATATATATATATATATATATATATATATATATATATATATATATATATATATATAGATATATATATATATATCACACACACACACACACACAATATATATATATATATATATATATATATATATATATATATATATATATATATACACACACACACACACACACACACACACACACACACACACACACACACACACACACATATATATATATATATATATATATATGTGTGTGTGTGTGTGTGTGTGTGTGTGTGTGTGTGTGTGTGTGTGTGTGTGTGTGTGTAGTGCCAGAGAGACAGGTGTCATAGAAGAGACATTGATGGAGAGGGAGGAGGAGGGAGAAGTGGGGAAAGTCAACTGGACAGTAAAGTTTTGCATGAGATGTGTCTTATTCTTCAAATGTAAAGAAAATGCTTTTCTATTTCATGTGTCATTTGTTGTGTGATACCTATCATCTATTTTTTATTTCCCTTTTTTTAATAAATAGACACATTAGGTTCTCTTTTTACATGATCACCCTTAGTGGTAAGTACATCTTATGTATTCTAATTAATGTACAAAAAGTAGACATATGTGTAACTGAAAGTTACGTGTTTTCATTCCATTAGCATCTCTTAATGTTTAATATACATTTCACATAACATGAATTCAATAACTATTTATTTCATTTCTTTTATCTTGTGTTGTTTACTCGCTATCATAGGTGGTCCTGCCAGTGTCACTGTGGAATTCCTTCAGCCAGATGTCAGAGGATTGGTAACCTCTGATGATGATGACGGTGATGAAGAGGTACAGTCTTGGGGTGCAGAGGGTCAGTCTGAATCTGAGATTGTGCCTCCAACATCTCCTCCCTCTATTTCAGACACAGTCAGCATGGCTATGCATACAAATGACACAGTGACCTCAGACACAGGCTGGGTTGAGGGTGACACAGTTGATCAGTCCAGTTGCAGAACTGCTTGATTCTCCCCATAGCCTTTATGAGGATGAGATGCCATACAGATGGGTTAGTAGAGGTGCTCGGAGGAGGCCTGGTGTCCACCCTCCTCCTGATGTTGGTCCATCAGTAAGTACCATAAAATGTATGTATAGGGCCATCACAGAGTCAAACCAAGAAGAAACTTTGCAGTGTGGAGGGTGTGATGTTCACTTCCTGAATTATGTTATGCACTTAGTTCACTTAATAAACATCAGACTGTACCATATAACTGTAAAATATGTACTACAAAATAATTAAGTAGAAAATAGTAGGCATTTTGGTATACTGGGAAAAGGATGCTAAGGATGGAGCTGCCAGGTAAGAGGAAAAGAGGAAGGCCTAAGATGAGGTTTATGGATGTGGTGAGAGAGGACATGCAGATGGTTGGTGTGAAAGAGCATGATGCAGAGAACAGAAAGAAATAGAAACAGATGATCCGCTGTGGTGTCCCCTAATGGGAACAGCCGAAAGAAGATGATGATGATGAGGAATTCCACAGTTGAGGTAAGAATGGAAAATCCTTTATTGCAACACACAAACAAATGATCCTAGCTGAGTGTAATGAAAAGCATCAAAAACATTCCTTGTTTACATATAATCAGGTCATTTGGGGCCGTGGTTACAGAGGGTGGTACTGTTAAGACCAATAAAAGTATTAAAATCATTCCTTTAGCCAAGTCCCCCTTCCCCCTTAACACCATAATGTAATGAGAGACTGCTAAGTGCATAACATATTTCAGGAAGTGAACATCACACCCTCCACACTGCAAAGTTTCTTCTTGGTTTGTTTTAGACCCAGTGTAGTTTGCATACTGGTTTTTCTAAGACTTTGGGGGATACCACAAATTTCTCTTTTTGCCATCACAGAGTCACAGGCACTTTCCACCAGGGCCTCAGAAGAGATAGTTATTGTTGTTGTTGTTTGTCTTTTGGCTTTTCCTGGTTAGGGGTCGCCTCAGCAGTACTAAACATGGTACATTTTGGCATGGGACTGCCCAACCTGTGTTGGTTACACTTTGTCCAAGATGAATGACAGTGTCTGTAATGAAATGTCTGCTGGGGGAGGGTTGACATCCATGTGACCAGATAGCTGCTACATCATTCATTGCTAGCTGATGTGGTACAAAATGTTCCCGTAGTGACACTACTTCCACTGTTCCATCAGTGTCTGCTTTGTATAGACCCAGATGTGGTAGGCCACGTTTTTGTGGTCCAGAGCATATTTGTGATGAGAGCTCATCCAGTAGACATCATTCATGTTCAGATAGCACCCAAACTTCTACCCAAGGGCATAAAACCAGCAGTGCAACTCCTGGCAGAGGTGTTTCGTGTGGTCGGGGGTAAAGACACTGAATTGACTATTCTACCATGCATGACACATCTGTTGGATATTCCAGGACATAGTCCTGGCATAGTGCTTGGTTGTGGTCCTGCAGACATACGCACATTCAACAACTACATGCCCATTTTAGCCCCCCCCCAAACACACACATAGTACTTATCTAAGTAGTACTGTTGACTGCTATGGACATCTGGCTACTGGCCCTGCAAATTGAATACTTAAGGAATACATTTTTGTTTTACTTGCACACACTTACTCCTTTGGTGTCAATCTTGCCTTCCTGTTTCCCACCCCCAATGCTGTGTAAATGATGATGCTTAATGGGTCTTTGCACATTTCTTTGTTATCATGGGTTGCATGTATGTCTGATGCACAGAGTGGATAGCTAATGTTTGCTTACTCAGACCCTTTCTTTAATGTAAATTAATTGCAGTATAAATGCTCTACTCATTGTTCATAATCATTTGTGAATGATTGCTAACAGGATTGCTAACCCTCGATGTATTTATGTTACTGCTCTAACTAATGCAGTCAAAATAGATGTTTAAGTATTGCTTACTGCAATACTTCTACAAATGACTCTAACATTCACCAGCACACAGGTATGTGTCCTGTGGTCAGCTGAAATGCTTGATGTACATTATTGGCCAGAATACATAGCTGTATATTACAAATATCATTCATAAGCTTTTAGTTAGTATACTGTATACCTGGGATATGTATCACCTTAGGAGCATATGAGATTTTGCATACTACAGTAATCAGCTATATAGATGTATTGTAGAAGGTTTGGAGACAGGATGAAGGAACATATCCTAGATATACAGCATAAAAAACCCACTAATGCCCTGGCAAGACATGTGATAGCTAACAGGAAACATCATTTTAAATTTTGTGTTATACAGCACGTGATTCAGGATCAACAGGGTAGAATCACTCGATATCATTTGGATATGAGTGAACTTACATGGCAACTTAGGCTTGATGCATGTACTTTTCCAGGGTTGAACGAGTACATTTCCATCAAGCCTTGGCTTAGATTAAAACACATTTGTGGCTGAATTATTTGTAATACAATATATAAATAATTTTTCAACATCCTAAACCTACCTACGGTTGAATGTGCAGTACAAGTTATTTTTGAATGGAAATATATGCATTTATATATATTTTTTTATATTTTTTAGATTGTAGTTACATGCTGTTGTAGCCTTAACATCTGGTTAAGTAGAATCAGTTATCACAATTTTGTAAATAACACTGGTTATGAACAAGTAGGTACCTCCTTACAAATATACATACACATCTTTACACATATATATATATTTTGTTTAGACATATGTTTGAAATGTATTATGTTGTTTGTTTATAATGTTAAATTAGTGACACTTTTTTTATTTTTGGATGTCACTAAAAACAAAGATAAAGATATAAACAACATTTTTTATTCATTTTCATTTTCTTACATATGTTTTTTCACATATGTTTTTAACATTTTTATGTGGTTGAGTACACATTCTTTAGTTACAATCAATACTTTTAGGTCATTGGGGGGGTTAAATGTGCTTCATTAGAGACATAATTGAAATAGGTATTGTTAAATAGTCATAATTAGTTGATTAAGTACAATATATAATGTTGGTTACTGGTTCACCAATCTGATGAAGTCAGTGTTTTGAGATGAAACCTAGGTCATTGGTGAACTGGTGCTGCTGTTTTATCGTGCGTTGTACAATAAACCTGATTGTTTTCCACCTTGGGCAGTTTGGATATCGTTTTTCCTGTGTATTCCTTGTTTGAAAGTGAGAATTGGTTCTTAGGGAAACAGATAATCCCTTACATTTGTAGCATAGCATATAGAAACATTATGTAATATTCTGGAAGCTGATGCCTGTAACACCCCTAATATATCCCCCGTGAGTCTATGGAAAGTATCTGTAGCTAGTATACATAAAGCTACATATACCTTTGTTTCCACTGGAATGGGTTCTCCATGATTTCCCAGAGGTCTCAGGTGAGGGCGGCAGAAGTAGCACATTTTTCTCTGTCCACCTGGTATCACTACAATTTCCCTCTCATGCATTCCATGGTAAGTCAAATGGGGTCTAAACACCCTTCTTTTTTTAGCCAAGTTCTGGTAACAGCAGTAGCACCTTAAATTAAAGTCTGTTGCACATACAGGTTAATGATGGCAGCAGCAACCACTAACTTGTTTTATTTCTCAGTGTGCAAAGAGGTTTGGATTTCAGGCCAAGTGGCTACACTGAATGTATACAATTGCACTGTAGCTTCCTGACTGCATGTACACAATTGCATTGTAGCTTCCTGAATAGTCCTGCCATGCTGGATTGGTTAATTAACATGGCAATGCAGCTAGTTATGTTTTCATTAGCATATTCTGCCATTTATCCTTGTTTTGTGGTGCTACACTAAGTGCAGAGCTGTTTAATGAATAGCAAATAGCATGCTATCGTGTGTGCGGCATACCAAGATACATACCCAATAGCTGCACTTACTGTAGTCATTCAGGAATCTGACCCTTGGAGTTGTAACAATCTATGTGTAAGAAATAAACAAAATAAATGTAAATAGATGTAAAAAAAAACATAATCATGCATTCAGTTGAACAGATCATATCTGCAGGCTGTTATTGATTTATAGCATGCTATATTGACCTGCTGCATTTATTTATGTATTTTTTTTTATTTTGCATTGAACTAAGAGACATAAGTTACAGTTTATTTATAAACAGGTGCAAACAGAAACATGTTCACCAATATGGGTTCTTTACAATAATGGTAGACACCACACTCGCACTCTTTATGTCAGTGCTGCAATATATTATAATGCAAAAAAAAAAAAAGGAAACGACTCAAGAATTACATTTTTTTTCTCAATCTTTGCAAGTAACTTTCCATATCTCACAGCATTTTTATGCAGGAGAATTGGCAGTTACATGACAACAAGAGGATGTACATTATTAACTCAAATACCAACTGCTATATTTTCACTTATTTGCTGCTGATCACTCAACTCATGTTTACTTGCAAGGAGCAACAACTTTTTTTTTTTTTTTTAAGTATTTTTTGTAAGGGGCCAAGACCTCCTTTCACCCTCTGGTGTTAATTCCTGGTGTTAGGGATGGCCTCCTCAAACATCAATGTGAGAACTCTGCCTCACACACTTCTGATCTATAAATATATTGTATCCGGTGTTGTCATAGAGTAAGTATTTACAAAAACAGTCTGTGCATTTGAGTATTTTGCACACAAAGAAGCATTTAGATGCACACAGATGAGTCAAAAGCAGTTGAACATCCACTTAGTGACAAGATAACCCAAGACATTTAAATCTGAATGCTTCTTTATTGAAATGATTTGCAAAAATATGAAACGTTATGCCCTTCTATATAATTGGCCACGTCTCATTTTCAGCATTATTATCTAAGAATTTAACTGATGTTACGATGTAGTTTTGTAAGTCAGTTTCTTTTGGAAATGTTGTATAGCGCCACAAATGCTAGCTAACACTTCACAATATCTTCAGCATAGTGCATTATACAAGTATGGTGCCACTGTATTTATCTGTCTGGCTACTCCTACCTTGACAGTGCAGACTATTACACTGCAGTGTGTACTACAGTAACATTCTTAGTGCCATTTTGTTTCTCACACATTCCCTTTCAGTTGATCATATTATTAATTGTTGTATTACTTAGCTGAAGGATTTTGCTTCCCCAAAAAATGTCATAATGCTATAAGGAGATTTGAGTGTTAAATGGAACAACACAAGAAAAGCTCAATGGGTGTGAATGAGTTTACCTTAGACATCTAATCAGATAAAAATAAACACAACATATTAAGGATTGTTATTAATTTAGGTAACTAGGGTTGAACTTGGATAGGCTTTTAAGTGTCCTAAGACTGTTAGACAAGTAACCTGCTATGACCCTATGATTAATCACATATTCCTGTTCTTCATACACACTAAGTTCATGTTCAGCAGTTGTTTTCTGTATGTCTTCCTTACATTCTTTCTCTCTTGAAGAGGCTTTATGTTCACTTGCTATATATCATTTGTATTTAGACATGTTTATAATAATAATACAAACAAACTAAGACTGCACTCTTTCAACAGCTGTTCCATTCTGTGATGCTTTTATGAATCTTTAATTTACTGTTGTGCATGAAAAACAACACTTAACAGCATATAAATACAAAAACACATATTGGATCAGAAATCATTTCACTCAGTATCTATTAAAATGATTCATATGGCAGTTCCCAGCTGTCAGCAATATACATTATTATAAAAGCTTATTATGTAATATTGTGGCAGGCTAGGAATACATTCAGAACAATAAGTAAGGATTCTGATACACACATGCTGAAGTTTATTCTCTGTGATGTAAAGAATTTCTGTTTATCTCCTATATAATCAAAGGTCATGAACAGAACTTTACATCAGCACAAGTTCTACAACACAAGGGCATAGTTAATTTTGATGTTTTGTACAAGTCAAATTCCAGCAAAAAAGTACTTTTGAAACTTAGCACAGCTTTTTTTATAAAGTATAACTGATATTTCACTGTCTTTTCAAATCATAAATATCTTAGACCCAGAATGTTACCTATTAAATAGTTGTTGAAAAAATGTGTATGTTGAAAAACTGGCAATCAAAATTTAAAACTGCATGAGTTGAATTTCTACAGGAAAAAAGAGTTGCCCTAGAAAATCTTAAGACTATATCCTTTATTATACTGGCAAAGCAAAAGCAGGACCTACAATAGAGCCGTATGTGACTTGTTTAGAATTAAATAACAAGGGTCACCAGAAGAGTTGGGTTACACCCCTTATATAGACACAGTGCTGTCTGGGCTATTATCATACAGGCACATGGAAAATGAGACCACCAGTCTTGTATCTCTGTCTATGACCTCTACAAGCCTTATCTATGACTGTGGCGGGGGGGTAGTCCCTGCTAGACATTTTACCTTTCCCGTTTCAATGCAGCTAGGTGTATTTTTCTTCTTCTCTGCAAAACCTCAGTTATAACTAAATTTCTTCTACCATTTCACTGAACCAGGCCTTCTAGAAGTGCTGTTTCCACTGCATTTAAAGTCCACTTCACAGGAGTGCTTTACTACAGTTTTAGAGATGTATTGTACACTTGAAAACTAACAGCACTGTTAGAGAACTGACAAGTGCCCTGCACTGAAACATTACTGTGACTTCAACATTTTTATCAGATTGTACTGCCTGCTTTATATACACTTAGTCAAGGATTAAATACATTTTACAGTGGAGCAATTAAACAGACCCTTGACTACATAAGTGTTTACTCAAGACATTGTTAGATAAAACAAAAGTGGATGTCAACAGTATTCAGAATGCAGAACACTAAGAATTATACGGTTCACTCAAAAGCAAAACCAAGTTTCTGATGCTGGAGAAATAGTAACCGAGGCTTGAGAAGATGAACTATCAAATCCCAGGTATAGGCACATTGACTGCAACCAAATACAGATGCATTGTGTTAAAATATACCACTAAACATGAAGTATACTTTAAAAGTATGCATCTAAAGCATAGATAAGTATTTTTTCACAACAAGGATGTGTAGTTTTGTGCACAGCAAGTTCTATGGAGTGCACATATTCTGCGATAGTTCTGTAAAATGATACTTGAGTTTAATTAATTAATTATGTGCTTAATGTAACTGTTTTACTTCATCTAAGGTTGAAAACAGAGGGGTGTGGAATAAGATCATGCTAAAAATACTAATAAATATTTGTCAAGTTTGAATACTGATCTTTCAGTGCAAAAAAAGACAGCAATCATGCTTTCAGTTAAGCAGATGATATCTGCACGCAACTGTTGATTTATACCGTGCTATATTTGCCATCTGCATTTATTTATTTATTGTATCATGGCTTGAACTAAAAGATACAAGTGATGGTTTATTTCTAAAAGTCAGACAATGTGGTGCACTACTTTGAACATGATTGTACGTTTAAGTCTGTAATCCAGGTTATGCACAAAACTCAGAATACAAAGCTACAAAAAGCTACACCTCTGTTATCCTGCAATTTAGGTGGTGTCTCAGAAGTGTTCCAAGGTTTCCTTGATTATTTTAAAGTTTGTCAAGACAGCAAGTCATGTTAAATCAAATAAGATATAATCCATATAGAATGAAAACATGAAATGCATTTATAAACATTTACTGCACTTTTTAAACTGTATGTTAACTAATTGCTGCATTATTTCTGCTTTTTACAGTTTGCCACTGCATCATTTTCTTCACTTGATTTCAACTGTACTGTTAGGCTAGATAGCATAGTCTAGATTCAGATCTACTGAATCTAGCCTGTCATTGACACACTTGAGCACTAAATCAGTCATCTTATATTAAGAAGGGCTGCTCTGCACCCACAGGCAGAAAAGTGTAGAGCCATTCTTGTCTGAGCTGGGGATTGCTGAAGAAAGGTTCAGTCTGTTCTTTCCTGTTGGTAGATTAGCTTAAAAGTGTTTATTTTCACCTGTATTTAAGCCTCACATTTGCCCATGTTTGTGCTCATTTTTTTTTTCCATAATACATTTTTATTGATATATTTTTTCCATATACAATAACAAATCACACACATAGTTCACTACTACTACTATCAAAACTATATACAATATCTACACGAAATGCTTCCATAAGAAAATCATCATTATTCCAAAAAAAAAAAAGAAAACTTTAGGGAAAAAAAGGACAAAACATTTGTGGAAATAATTTGCATCAATACGTATCATACACAGTTCCAATACACTATTTCCTCCACATATTTATCCAAACTTTAATGTATTCCTAATAACAGTATTATGCTAATATAATATTAAAAACCTTTTCCCATATTTTCGGGTTATTAATATTTTTGTTACTTTGTTTCAGGAGTAATTTATGTGCTAATATATGCTTTATAGCCACAAGCTTAAAATTATCCCATGATATCTTATCTGGTTCTAACCAATTTGTAGCTATATACAGCTTCACCAGCAACAAAATATTTATACATATTATAGTTTGTGATCTAGAGAGCTCTCTTGGAGGAATATGTAGAATCATAAATTCCCATGATAACGTTGAACTTTGATAACCCATCTTTTGTAGTTGTGTTCTAAGAGAGTTCCAAAGTTTATATGCACACTTGCAGCTCCAGATCATATGAAGAAGATCAGCTGTTTGATTTGTGCAATATGGACATGTTGGAGAATTTATAGGATTAAATTTATGTAAACTAAGACGTGTATAATATGCATTATTCCAGATCATCAACTGCGTATACATCAACTTTTGAAAAGAGACCGATTTTATTGTTAAATCAATTGCTTTTAATACCTGATTATCTGCTACTGTCATTTTGTTTACCCAATACCCTGACAACAGAATTTTATCCTGGAATTTCAAGTCTTTAATTAATTTATTTGTTCTTGTTATAAATTTGACCTCCTGTTGGAGAGCCTGCCACAATTCAGAGCATTTATCCACAATCCCGGCTACAGGTTTAAAGTTTTCAAAATGACTCAGAGCAAGTTCTCTGATTTGTCTCATTATAACAATATAACTCATAGGTAGGTTCAATTCCTGTCTAATTTGTGAAGCCGATAAATTAAATTTCTTGAAAACATCAATCAGAGTCAAATTAACTATTAATGGGAATTTACTAAGATCAATCAACTGATTATTTAGTTTAAAATTGGGATTCCTATGGAAAGGTTGAAAAACCATCATATATTGCAACAAATCTACTGATTGGAATAAGTTTTGCAAAGATAACACATATGTTTTTATGTGGTCCATAATCCCATACTTTATCAAACTATTTTTACCCAAAAAGGGTATTGCTTTAGGATTTATATTCCGATCTAAAATATGTCTGTAATTTAAAAACACCCAAGTTGGTATCCATTTTGTACTAGTTACATCGTAATTAGCAATTCTTAAACTCCTATTGGCGTTCACAATTAGATAGTATACTTCAAAATTCGGTAACTCAAGTCCTCCTCTACTCTTTGGGGTCATTAATTTCTCATACGATATTCTAGTTTTCTTTGGCTCCCAAATAAATTTAGCTAGATCTTTATGAATTTGTTTAAAAACTGTCTTTGAAATTGATACTTGAGCAGACCTAAAGATATACAATATTCGTGGTAATATATTCATTTTCACTATTGATACTTTTGCCAATACCGGCAGTCTTAAATTCCTCCATCTGCCACAATCAGCTACTATTTGTTCCGATACTCGTTTAATATTATTACTGTAAAAATCCTTATTATCCGTAGAGAAGCTAATACCCAAATATTTTATATTTTCTTTACATGTTAGCTTCCCCACCAGGGACATTAATGAAAAAGGTTTAGGGGTTCTTAATGGGAAAATACTAGTTTTCTCCAAATTAATTTTGTAATTAGAGACATCTGAAAATTCGTTTATAGCATTTAATATCTTTTCACTGTCAGAAATTGGGGTTGTACAATAAATAATAAGATCATCAGCAAATGCCAACATTAATAATTTATTTCTATAAATTATTGGTGCATTATGATACAAATTTTGCTTAATATATAAAAATAGAGGTTCCAGATAAAGGTTAAACAATAAGGGGGACAAGGGGCAACCCTGACATGTACCATTTTTAATCTGTATTCTTTTAGAATAACTCCTATTAATATATAGCATCGTATACGGATTACTATATAATATTTGTAGTATCTGAACAAATTCCTGGGGCATGTTGAAATAAGGTAACACATCAAACAAAAAGTTTATATCCACTCTATCAAATGCTTTCTGAGCATCTATTATAAGGGCATAAATATTAGATTTGTTTTGTTTAGCATACATCATCATATTATGCAGTGTAAGTGTGTTATCACTAGTTTGTCTAGTTGCCATAAATCCAGCCTGTTCCTTAGAAATTAGATGTATCATAATCTTTTTTAACCTACATGCTATAATAGAAGTTAGAATTTTCATATCCACATTTATTAATGCTATTGGCCTGTAATTATCCGGGTTTTGGGGATCTGAATTAGCTTTATGTATAAAGATTGTTTTTGATGCATTAAGGTGAGGATTACTAATTTTATTTCTGATTATATAGTTAAATACATAAGACAATACTTTACCAAAACTATCGGCCAACTCTTTATAAAATTCAACTGACAGACCATCAGGACCTGGTGACTTATGTGCTTTCATATGTTGAATTACATATACTATTTCTTCTTCAGATATAGGTTTAATCAGATCACTTTGCAGCCTCTCTTCTAATTTTGGAAATTTAATTGCTTGCAAAAATCCTTTATTCTGTTTATGTATAGACCTATCAATTTGACTCTCATATACCTTGGTGTAGATTTTTTCAAAAATATCAATAATATCCTCAGTTTTAAGGTTTGTGCTTATTTGACCAGAGCTACCCTACATTTGGCATCTTTTGCCAGAGGTCCAGAGTGTTTCTGCTGAAATAGTGATTGCAAGAAAGTGAAAGGCCAAGGTACCAGAATAAACCTTTGAAGGTGAATTATCTGTGTGACAAAGCTGTTATTGATGTGTTTCTTTCTGGTATTCATTTTGAGAGGTTTTGTAATATTTTTCTACTGAAATCCAAGGCATCCAAGGCTAAAAACAAGAAAATAAGTATATCTTGTGAGTCTACTGCACTTTTTAAATTGTATTTTAACTAATTGCTACAATATTTCTGCTTTTTACTGTTTGTGACTACATCATTTTCTGCACTTGATTTCAACTGTAAGGTTAGCCTAGATAGTATAGTTTAGATTCTAATCTGCTGAATCTAGCCTGTTAGTGATACATTTGAGCACTAAACCAGCCATCTTACATAAGAAGGGATCCCCTGCACCCCTGTGGTAGAAGAGTATAGATCCAGTCTGGTCTGAGCTGGGGATTACTGGAGAAAGGTTCATTGTGTGCTTTCCTATTGGTAGATTAGCTTAAAAGTGTTTATATTTGCCTGTATTTAGACCTTGCATCTGAATATTGCTATGCACCAGGGATTAGTGGTGCTTGTATAGAAGCAAATGCCATGAAACATAATTTTTCCCCTAGACATCTGTCAGTGGAATCATCCCAAGCATCTCTGCTGCACTATGGGCAACTCAGCTGTACATTATGAACCTATATTCACACCAGGGATCACTTCTGTGACTCTGCTTGACAGGGGCACAGGAAAATAATTTGTTTGGATGGAGGGACTCTTTATGGCTAGGCTTATATCGGCCCTAGGGCCGATAGCCTAGTACCTACCTATGAACCTATCTATGAACTTATGAACCTATGAACCTATCTATGAACTTATGAACCTATGACCCTGAGCAGCATTGCCACACTCATTATCCCTAGCCTTTCATAGAACACGCCCCTTTGTAAGTCCTAGCACTAGTCTAACTAGCTCACTCCCTTCCCTAATAGTACATACAGTAAAAAAGCCTGCTACGAGGTATGAGCAGTTTCTCATCATTTCACTGGCCAGCCTGGTTGGCACGGGCATCCTGAGACAGTGTAGTAATTGCCTCATGTATACTGACAACCACTTACTCCTAAAACTAACAAATACCATATATGACAGATGTAATTTCACCATGAATTTGGTGTCAGTTCTCTCACTTGACAACACACCGGACAGCAAACAGGATGCCAGCACACATACTTCCCCTCTTACACAAAATATGGTCACAGCACGTAAATGCACATATGAGGAGGTACTCACTAGAAGCCTACCAATAGATCAGAGACCTCCTAATGTAAACCAATTGCACACATTGCTATGCAAGTAGTAATCACTATACATAATAACACATGCACCAGTGTCTCAGCAAATAACCCCCAAAGCAAAACACCATTGGCAAATCTATAGTGAGGCACACAGATGTCCCCTTCACCAGGCTGGACAAAGATAAGGTTACGGTCAGCTGCCTGTCAGATGCCAGGATCCATCAGATCATGCATGCACTCAAGTCACTCAACATTAAATATAGTTATGACTTTGTCATAGTCCATGTTGGGGTGAATGACTTGAGATGTACCTCTCTGGACAATATGAAGAGAAACATGAATGAACTCTCAGATTATATGTCCCAGGCAGGTATGACCAAAGCCCTAAGCAGCATTTTACCTGTGCCCAGAATGATGCCACAATATAAACATAACAATGATCAACCATTGTCTTAGCTTCTGGTGTCAGTTCAAGGGGATCAATTATTTGTCAACCTGGGTAGACATGGTCAGCAATCCATGCTGCTTTGCTAGAGATGATCTGCACCTGTCTCCTCTAGGCTTTCAATACTGGCAAAGGTGCTTGCCTCCCCTATAATGTCTTTTTTAGGCAATGTCAAAACAACAAAATTTCTGACTTAACAAAATCTACTTAAGACAAACTAAAGGCTTTGCTGCTTAATGCTAGGAGTCTGAATGGGAGGCTGCACTCCCTTGAAGCTCTTCTCACCTTGGAAGACTCTGATGTCTGTACAGTCACTGAGACATGGTTCAAGGCTGTTAAGAGCTCCCTAGCTGTGCAAGGCTACAATGCCTTCTATATGTTCGGACCTCAAAATAAGCATGAAAGAACCAAAGGTGGAGGTGTATCCATCTTTATTAAGGCCAAGTGCATCTCAAGACAGGTCAAACAGTATGACTCTGTCAAACTACTCCATGTCCAATTAACTATAAGCAAAGTACTACCACATCTTTGCTAGCTATAGATCCCCCACCATGAACCAAGAAAGCACACCACCTTTCTGGACTTACTGGAGTCAGTCACTATACAACCCAACATCTTAGTCATGGGAGATTTCGACTATCCCTCCATAGACTGGGAGACTTACATGAGCACAGACATGATTACCCAGAGGTTCCTATGCCCTGGAATAGATAGTCTGCACCCCCAGAAGGGGCTCAAATGTCCTAGAAACAGTATTCACCAACATGGGAGTCACTACACTCCCCCCTGTGCGATGCCTCCCTGGTAAGGACGGACCACAAATCAGTCTCATTCAAACTAACTATTGGACCTGATACCCCAACAGGAGGAAAAAACTAAAAAACTTTTCGAAAGCAAAGTACAACCTACTTACCAATGGTATAAAAAGTTTTATACCCCTCGCAATCACAGACAACAATGACCTAAATGGTAAGGCTCAGATTTGTGGTGAACTGATAGTTAATGATAACACATACACTGAACCAGTGGGCATAGCTAACCTGCTAGCCAACAAGGTCGATGAAAACTTCACTCCCCCATCCCTGCCAGATGTACTTCATGACATCCCTACCTCCTGTCCCTTACCTTGTATCTTAAAGAGCAGGCTATAAACTCCCTCTCCAAGGCCAAAATCACAGCATTAATGGGACCTGATAACATCCCAGGCTGTGTCCTATATAGGCTCAAGCAAGAATTAGCATCACCATTGGCTACTCTTTTCAATCACAGTCTAAGCACCAGCTTCATCCCAGCTGAATGCAAAACAGCCACAGTTATCCCCCTGCACAAAGGTGGTGTTTCTACTGACCACAGGAACTACAGACCTATTAGCCTGACTAGCCTTATCTTCAAGGCCACTGAGAGAATCATGGACCTTATCAACAAAGATATAGGTAATCTCCAAACACTAGGTGCTATCCAGTTTGTATTTGTCAAGGGGAGATCATGCTTGTTAAACCAGGTGGACTACTTCGAGACAGTCACAATGGCCCTGGATGAGGGGAAATCTGTGCATGCAGCTTAGCTAGACCTGGCCAAGGCATTTGACACTGTCTCTCACTCAGGCATCATTGACAAACTCTCCCAGCTAGACATCAACCCTTTTATCATAAGGTGGGTTGTGAATTGGCTTTCTGATAGAATCCATACAGTCAAAATAGGGGAGTCCACCTCCAACAGCAGACCCATTACCAGTGGTGTAACACAGGGATCAGTCCTGGGACCTCTATTGTTTAGAATCTAGTTCTTCAAAGTACAAGCTAAAACCAAGGGACTGTGGCTGACAATGTTTGCTGAAGACTGCAAACTGGGTGTGGTCATAGAATCACCAAACAATGTCAACAGTCTTCAAGAAGGTCTTACGCAAACAAATGATTGTTACCAATATCATGGCCTTAAACTCAATGCAGAAAAAAATGTATTATCATCCCTTTCGGCAAGAGTGATGTTCCTGCAAATTACCACATCAATGGCAATACCCTAAGTATGTATTCAGTGATGAGAGATCTGGGCACTCAGGTTGACAGCAACTTTGCCTTTGATCACCATGTCTCCAGAATGGTAAGAAGGGCATTCTATATAGTTAACCTCATAAGTAAGGGCACTGCCTCGAGAAAAGGTGAAGTTATCACTTCCCTGTACTCTTCACTCATTAGGCCAATAATTAGTACAATGCCCCTTTTGGCATGTACCTTTCAAAACACCTGCAAAAACTGGAGAGACCACAAAGGTTCCTCACAAAGAAAATTCATGGTCTTCAGCAGCTATCCTATGTAGATTGGCTGAAATCACTGTCATTTTATTCTGTTTCATACAGACTACTCAGAGGTGATCTCTGCCTTGAATATAAGCTGATCTCTGATCCCATTTTATTGGAAATGCTGCACATCCACAAGTCAAGTGGCACACAGGTTACTCGCTGTAAAGACCTAAACCTGGTATGTGACATCAATAGAACCTGCTGGAGGGACAGTATTGTCTCCCAGAGGTTAACACACCTTTGGAATAGACTCCCACTTCACATTAACCAGAACACCTTATTTGCTCTCTTAAACACTGTCTGGAAGATTGGATGGGTAACCATAGATTCACCCTGGGGGTTCTGCCTGTGTCATTTTTGGACAGGAGCAAAAGGTACTGATCATCGTAACAAGAGTAAAATATGGTTAGGCTTATAAAAGCCCTGGGGTAATTAGCTTAATAACTTCCTATGAGCCTATGACTGCTATGCAGAGGTGTATGCAAATGCCCTGTATAAACACTTAACTATATAGACTTGGCTGCACCTGACCGTACCAAAACCAGGTCCTCCTGAAAAAACAAGCCACCTTGGTGGACTTCAAGTATGAACAGGTTAAATAACAATAGGAAGAAATTAATGTTTAAGAACAAGAGGGAACTAACTCAATACATGAAGAATTCCATCCACAACTTGAACAAGCAATCAGAAATCTTGCAAAGTCCTC
This sequence comes from Protopterus annectens, assembly GCF_019279795.1. Taxonomy (NCBI): domain Eukaryota; kingdom Metazoa; phylum Chordata; order Ceratodontiformes; family Protopteridae; genus Protopterus; species Protopterus annectens. The sequence continues at coordinate 1,967,650,025 of NC_056731.1, forward strand.
TAAAGTGAACTATGAAGCTAAAATAACATCCAGGGATAATCATAAGGCATTTTTTAACTACATCCAAAAATCTAAAAGGGAATGCTCAGCTATGTGCCAAAATGTTAGTGGATGGAATCACTCATACTACACTGGAGGAACTGCCAACCTGCTAGATGACAGATTTGGCACAAACTTCACCCCCCCTGGCCCCACCAGCCATACCCAAAAGCATACCTGGTCACTGCCTAGAATCTCTAGAGATCAGGTCACACCTGCATTCTCCAAGGCCAAGAACATGGCCTCAATAGGACCAGGTAACATCCCAGATTGCTTAGTAGCAAAGTAAAATGGGTCCTAGCAGACCCACTTGGAATGCTCTTTAACCATAGCCTGAGAACTGGCTTTGTTCCAGCAAAGTGGAGAACAGCAACAGTAATCCCCTTGCACAAAGGGGGGGGTGGATCAATCCACCCTGGGAACTATAGACCCATAAGTCTAACCAGCCTCATCTACAAGGCCATGGAAAGAATAATCATGGACCTGATCAACAAGGACATAAGCAAACGTCAAACGCTAGATCCAGCCAAGTTTGGCTTTTTTAAAGGTAGATCATGCTTATTAAATTTAGTAGACTTCTTTGAGAAAGTCACCAATGTCCTGGATGAAAGTAAGACAGTACATACCACCTATCTTGACCTAGCCAAGGTGTTAGACACAATCCCCCATTCAGGTATCAGTAAGAAACTCTCCCGGCTGGGGATCCACCTTTATGTCATTAGATGGGTAGCCAGTTGGCTCACCGACAGAATATATACTGTCAAGGTTGGTGACTCCACCTCTACCAGTAGACCCATCACCAGCGGTGTACCACTAGGGTCTCTGCTGGGCCTTTTACTGTTTGCAATCTCTTTCTTAGACATCTAGGCTAACGTAGATGGCCATTCTCTTACCAAGTTCACTGATGATTGTAAATTGGGTACGATCATTAAATCCTCAGTGACATTAACATATTACAGGGGCAGCTAACACAGACAAATAATTGGTGCCAAAGCCATGATCAAAAACTAAACGCAAAAAAGTAGATTATTATCCCCTTTGGCAGAGCAGAATTCCCTTCTAATTACAATATTGACAACACCTCCCTAAGTTCAAACCCAGTGATGTGAGATATGAGAACGCAGGTTGATAGCAGTCTGAACTTTGACCAAAAGGTTTCCACATTGGTAAGGAAAGCCTTCTACATTGCGCATCTCATAATTAAGAGCATTGCATCCAGGTGCAAGGACGTTATAACTCTAGTGTACACGACCTCATCAGACAACTAATAGAGTACAATACTCCTTTTCCCATGCACCTCATCAGACACCTGCAGCAGCTGGACAAACCACAGAGGTTTCTCACCTAGAAAATATAGGACCTCCAACCATGATGTATGTGGATAAACTGAAAGCCTTGTCACTGTACTCTGTATCTTATAGGCTGCTGAGAGCTGACTTCGGCCTGGTCTACATGGCAGTCTCCAACCCTGGCCTGATGGAAATGCTGCACATCTGCAAGTCAAATAGCATAACAGTCACTCACTCTAGGGATCTTAACCTACCCTGTGACATAAGCAGAACATGCTGGAGGGACAGATAAATCTCCCAGAGATTGCTGCTCTTCTGGAACAAACTTCCATTTCACATGAAGCACAGCTCCTCGCTGACCCTATTCAAGTGCAACCTAGAAAAATGGATGCGAGACTCCAAATTCAACTTGGGGGTGGCACCCATGTCCCTCATGGACAAGGTAAGTTGGTGTGGATCATAGACTCACTTTGCTAATTATGTCCATCAAACCAAGGAAAATTGGGGCAACTCCAGGTTAGTGGCATTGCACGAAGTATCGGAGACCATCCATGTGCAACTGACAGTGGGCAAGACTTCTTTTCAGTTTATAGCATCCTACAGACCACCCTCTCAAAGTCAGGGATCCCACTTGGCTTTCCTGAAAACATTGGAGAACATGAAGATCTCTCCGAACACCATTATATTGGGCGACTTCAACTACCCAAACATAGACTGGGAGCATTACTCAAGCCCCAGCACCTTAGCCCAAAGGTTCCTGGAATTTATAAACTCAAATGCTATGGAACAACTAGTCACCACTCCCACAAGAGGGGAAAACATACTAGACCTGATCATTACCAACATGGGGACTCTATGCTCCATCCCAGAAGTATATCCCTCATTGGTAAGATCAGACCATAAATTAACTTCACTGGATATCCACATCCCGACCCCACCCCCAGCCTAGAAAACCACAGTGAAAAACTTCTCAAAAGCGAACTTCACACTTCTCAAAACCAAAGTGGAATCCTTCAAGGCCCCAGGGCCAGTGGAAACTACGGCCCAAACTGCAGAAGCCTATATAAACGCATTCTACGGACATCTCCAGGAATGCATGGATCATGCTATCCCAAACAAAATCAAGACCCAATCATCCAAAGGCAGGTGTCCAGTCTGGTGGACCCCAGCCATAAATAAAATGTACAACAGAATGAGAAAGCTACTACATGATAGAGCAAAATCCCTAAAAGGGAAGACATCTCTGATCAGTACTAGCAAAAAATTACGATCCCTCATAAAATCCTCCAAGGCCAGCTTCGAGAGAAAAATTGCACAGGACACTAAAGACAATCATAAGTCTTTTTTCAGTTATGTTAGGAACCTGGGATGCAACTCCCAGACTTGTTCTGAGTTGATTCTAAACGACAAAAAATACACTGAACCCACAGACATCACCAATATCCTGGCAGACAGGTTCAGTGCAAACTCCCCTACCCCCCCAAAAGAACAAGTATCTATCCTGGCAGAGTGCAGCCTCCCAAACATCTCTGATGCTCAGGTGAAGGCCGCCCTCTCCAAAGCAAAAAACACTGCTTCCATGGGACCAGATGGCATCCTGGGTTGCGTCCTACATGAACTTCAAGAAGAACTAATCCCTCAAGTAAAACTGCTGTACAATCTCAGCTTCACTACAGTTTATGTACCCAAAGAATGGCGTACAGCAACAGTGGTCCCACTCCACAAAGGTGGCGCCTCTACGGACCCTGGAAACTATTGCCCCATAAGCCTGACTAGGCTAGTCTGCAAGGCTAAGGAGAGGATCATCATGGAACTCATAAACAAAGACATTGGGGACCTACAGACACTAGATCCTACCCAATTTGGCTTCAACAAGGGCAGATCCTGCCTTTTGAACCTCATCAACTTCTTCGAAACAGTCACCAAGGCCATAGATGAAGGGAAGGTAGTCCACACAGCCTATCTGGACCTCACAAAGGCATTTGACACAATACCCCACTCGGGCATCATAGATAAGCTATCCAGCCTAAATATAAACCCCTATGTCACAAGATGGGTTGCAAACTGGCTCAAAGATAGAACCCACAGAGTCAGAGTTGCTGGAGCCATGTCAGACTTGAAACCAGTCACAAGTGGCGTCCCACAAGGTTCTGTCCTGGGACCTCTCTTGTTCGGTATTTACTTTTCTGAGGTACAGGCCAACGTGGGAGGACTATGGCTCACCAAGTTCGCAGATGACTGCAAACTGGGTGCCATAATCGACTCTCCAGCTGACACAAACATCCTTCAAAAAGGTATCGCAGAGATGGATAACTGGTGCCAGAGCCATGGTCTGAAGCTAAGTGCCAAAAAGTGTATAGTCATACCCTTTGGCAAAAACAATGTGCCCACAAATTACCACATAGGTGGTAACCCATTAAGTACAGAGAAAGTAATTAGGGATCTGGGGACCCAAGTTGATAGCAATCTCTCCTTTGACAACCACATTGCCAAAGTGGTTAGAAAGACCTTCTACATAACCCACCTCATCATGAAAGGATTTACATCTAGATCAAGAGAGGTAGTCGTGCCCCTTTATTCATCCCTCATCAGGCCCATCATAGAATACAATAACCCCTTTGGGATGTACCTTACCCGACACCTGCAGCAATTAGAAAGACCCCAAAAGTACCTCACCAGGAGGATCAAGGGACTCAAACAGATGCCAGCTCTGCTCAGTTGCATACCACCTACTTCGAGGTGATCTATGCCTGACATATAAAGCTATGTCCAACCCAGAATTAATGGACATGCTCTACCTCAGTAAATTTAAATCCCTTAGAGCCACGAGCTTGAGGGACTTGAACCTCAGCACAGAAAATAAATAGAACATGCTGGAGGGACAGATTCATAACCCAGAGGCTCCCTTCGCTCTGGAATAGAATTCCAATTCATGTTAGGCAGAGCACCTCACTGACTCTCTTCAAGAATAAACTAGTACTTGCTTTAATGTAATTTGGTAGTCTGTTCCAAGCATCCGCTACTCTGTCAGAGAACCAATTAGCACACTTCTCATTCCTATAGAATCTTCTACATAGGTTATTTGATGATTCTTTAGTATTGTTAGTAGGTAGTTGTCCCTAAATGCCCTATATACCTGAATAAGATCTCCTCTTATATATCTGTAAGAGACACTGTACAAGTTCAGATATTTTAATCTTTCATAATAACAAAGATTTTCACAATTATGGGTGCCCTTGGTATATTTCCGCTGTACTCTTTCCAATTTATTCATGCTTGTTTTTCTGTTTGTTTGTGTTTTTCGGCTTTTCCCATTTAGGGGTCGCCACAGCGGAACTCCAGTCCGCTAATGATTGGCAATTGATTTTTACGTACCGGCTTGCCAGGCCTGATGCACAACCTTCAACGAAGGTACGCCCATTCACGCATGTCTCCACGCAGAAGACGCTCTAGCTGAGAATCTAACCGGACAGCATCTTACTGTGAGGCGACAACGCTACCGCAGCATGCTTGTTTTTCTGTAGGGTTTCCATATTGTTATTCCATACTCATGTTTGGGTCTAATGTTACTAACAAACAATGAATTCATTATGTTTGATTTCCTAGACTTTATAAATCTTTTTATACAACCATATAGTTCTATAACTATCATTAGCCAATTGGTTGATATGATTAGAAAACCTCATAGCTGAATCTACCCATATACCCAGGTCCTTAAATGAGTCTACAGTTTCAATCACTGTTTGCTGTATTAAATATTCACCTTTCAGTTTATGCCTCCCAAATCTCATATGCTTAATTTTGATGTATTTATCAACATTATATTCTCCTGTGCCCAAATGGACAATTTAGTCAAATTATTTTGCAAACATGCCTTATCTGTAACACTTGTAATCAGTTAATGAGATCTGTTTCAGGAAGTCTCAGTACACACTGGTGTCCTGGTTTAATAGGAGTTGAAGCTTCTCCTGCATTTTCTACTCTAGCATCACTTGCTTGTCGTTCTGTTTTGTATTATTTTGTCATTCTTCTAAACCTTCTACATACTCCGCAGTTATTTTCAAAGTCAACAGTACAGTTTAACCATCTGTTGTTTTTATAACAAAAGCAAACCCAACTGCAGCAACCAAATGAAACTGTAAAACTGAAGAAGTGGTACGGTATTACCGTGAAAGTGCTAACTTTCTTTCTCTGCAATAAAGTTTCTTGGCACGATTACTTGCTGGTTCATCAAGTTTTTGGATTTAGCTGCATATCAAACTGTCTTCTGCCTGCTTTGGGGAATTTTACAGTTTCATCTGTTGTTTTTGTTTGTTTTTTTGTTTTAACTGAATTTTGTTCCAGTTTTCTGTTTTATTATCTACTTTTTCAACTAATTAGAGATCTTAACCCTATAGCTGTGCCAGTGGGGAGTCTTATTGGGGATCTGGAGGGAAAGGGAGAAACCAGCCCCACACCGACTGTGATCTCTGTGTGCTCTTAAGGGAAATTGTACTTTACTGTGTGTGTACTTGTTATCCTTCCCAATGTGCACACCCCTCACTGGTGCTACTGGTGAGGATTGAGGCTACTGGATTACTGGGCCAGTGCAGAGGCGTCACACAGCACTTCCATTTTTTTCTGATAACTTAACTCATTAACACCTATGTGGTATGGAATGTCACACCTCTAGCAGCCTACACACATCTTGCATTCCAGAGCATTTTCTGAGAAATAAATGTAAAAAAGCACAGTATAAACAAATGAAAATATTTTATGAACAATAAAGCTATTACAACTGTACAAATCGCAATGTTATCAGTAAGAAGTACTGATAACAGTGATAAGTCACTGCATTTATAGTCTTTTCCATAAACAATGTACATAAACCACAAATTATATTTTTTCTAAACTTTCACAAACAGATTTCTGTAGTTTGAAAATTATACAACTTTGACATACATTATTAGAACATTTTTGTTAACTAGACGTAAGATTTCATGAAAACAAGAAATTTCTCTATAAGTTTATTAAGATACTTACAGAAATATGAAAACATATGTTTAATTGTATAGTTAGCAATACAAATAGTTACTTGATATAACTCAAGATGTACAACTTACAGTGCAAATATTAAACTTAGTTTTTTAATCACATCTAATGTTTCACCCAGTGTCATGTAACAGTTCATAAATCACATAGGGAAATATTGCTTATTTTCAGAATTACTAAAAATGTAGCTCTCTCAGTTATGAAACTATTAATGTAAATAAAATATGAATAATAACAGTGAATAAAGATCAATTTCTCCACTACAGGCCATCCTAGACTAACAATCTTAGTGTCACTTTTGTTAATAACGCTTTGCCATTTCTAATACTGCCTATAATTAGTTAAAGAAGACAGATCCAACAAAGGTCTGGGCACCATAATCAGGTATGGGTGTGAAATGGAAGTATATAAAAAAGGTTTTTAGACTTCAGCGAGTTAAGATATTTAAGACAGTGATCTTTATAGTTAAGAACTTCTGGCATTTTTTGAGTTGTTTGATATTTTTACTGGGGTACATCCCAAGGGGGCTTAGCATTCAATCATTTTTCCAAGCATTGCTAAATATAATAAGACAATACTTCCTTAGATCTCAAAGTAATGCTGATTAGAAGGACATTCCAACTAATGTCATTATATGATGATCTAAAGAAAATAAATTATCATCCAAAGTGCCGAGGTCTATATCGTCATCATCATCATCATCATCATGAACTCCCTTTTCCATTTTTTACATGGGGTCGGGGTGTCATGACAACTGTGCTCATCTCTCTCAAGTCAATGCTTCACTCTTACCTTCTTTGACAGTCATGCCTGTCTCTGATCTCCTCTCACACAATCTGTGCATCTCTTTGCTGGATGACCTTGTTTCCTCTTGCCTTCTTCCTGTCCCACATCATCTTCACCAGACTGTCTTCTGCTTTTCTGCACATGTTCCTGAGCCACCATAATCTGTTCTCTTTGACTTTCTCTGCAATTTGAGTTACTTTGCCTTCTGGGACACATAATTAATGCCTTAAACCAAACCAATTTAACTAGTGAAGACAAGTTAAGGCAGCTCAGTTTAGTTATGGGGATCAATTTTAATTTTGCAGAACATCTATCAGTTCTTATTAAAAGGAGCTATTCAGTTACCAAAGATATAAAATATATGCATTGTTTAGCAAGGACTGAAGGGTTTTAATTTCATTATAAAAGTCTGTGGTTAATTCTATTAATCAATATCGCGCAGCAGTTTTTATTTACAATCACAGCCAGATTCACAAGTTACAAAGAATTCAGAAGTTCCTTACTAGGTAGATAAGTAAGCAATAATGCTCAACAGGGGTGTGTGTTAATGTGTAATTAATGCCCTCCCAGGGGTGTTATGAGACCCAATGCCTCTACACCCCTGGAAGGGCATTACTTACACATTAACACACACCCTGGAGGGCATTATTGCTCTTAGAAAATGGGCTCTGTAACATTGTTGTATTTTACTTATTTGTTTTTTACATACTATTTTATTTTTTTAATATATTTTTGATGTAAAGTAGTTCCTCCACCTAATGTGTCATACTTGCTGTAGTATATCTTAATGGCATTGGAGGAAGCATTTTACATCTAAAATATAAAATTTAAAAAAAAATCCAGGTGTTTACTTTATATACTTGGTCCCTTACACCTAAAACATTTGGTTTATTGCCAGGCATTAGAGACAGAAGTTACTAAATAATGACATACATTTGAGGTTCAGAGTTTATTTCCTACAGGAAATTCATGCTAAAATAAATCCTTTTATTTAAGTAAATTTATAATTGTATAAGAGCAATAATTAAAATCTGTTCTTATTTTTGAGCATTTGCTCTCCTTTATTTAAAGTTTTATCCAGATTTCTTCAGCTGAAGGATCCAGAAGTAGATCTCACACTCACCTCTGTTTCAGAAAATGCATGCTAACACAACTCATTTAAAATATGTTCTTACTTTGAGTCTTTGTCCCGTCTATTTTAGGCTTATCTAGATACCTTGATCTAAGAGTATACCTCTCAACTGTACATATTTTTGCAGACTATCCATATTTTTGCCTCATATTTTCGGTCTGTTAATAACAAAAAATGTGTATTTTGACAAACCACTGGATGATATAAAGTTTAAAGTCATAAATAATGACATGCATTTGGTTTTCAGATTTCATATCCTTCAGAAAATACAACCTAACACAAATCCTGTTCTTCTAGCAACTTTCTAATAAGAACAATATTTAAAATATGCTCTTATTTATTAGCATTTGCCCCCCCCCCATTATGTCAGGCTTTGTCCAGATTTCTTGTGCTAAGAGGTTGACAGGTATGTCTAAGAGGTAGGTATGTAATCTCTCTCTCTCACACACACACACACACACACACACACACACACACACACACACACACACACACACACACATACACACACACACGGTCTATATCAGAAGCACAAAATGACTTCTGATCGAACACATAAAGAGTGACACATATTTATCGAAAACCGCATTTAAGTGATTCGATGAGTATCTAACAGGGCAAGAGGTAGTTGGCCAACTACATGGAGTTGCCCTTTCCTTCGCTATAGTGTGATCTCAGAGTTGGTATATTTAGTTAGGGGGTGGGTGGTCACAGCCCCCATGTTGGGGGTGTGGGGGAGAAGCCCCCCCCACCTGATAATGGTTTTTAATTTCTTTCCAAATGTGAATTTTTTCACTAGGAGAAAATTTAATTACGTGGCTGTTCGCTATTTACAAGTTTCACGTATTATGTGTCGACTTTTATGTAGTCGCACATATGCACTTTTGTTGCTTTGATATAGACCCCACACACACACACACACACACACACACACACACACACACACACACACACACACACACACACACACACACGCACATACACAGAGTCTCTCTGCTTTCATGCACACATTCACTTACACATGCAGACAGAAACATAAACACACTTTGTTTATCTCAATTGATCTCACTCTCTCTCGCTCTCTCTCTGTCTTAATCTCATACACACATACACTCTCACACACACTATTTTCTTTTTTTCTTTTTTCTTTTATACTCGCTAAACAGCAAAAGCGCTGTTTAGCAAGTATAAAATAATGGCTTGCTCGCTCTCACTTTCACTGACATGTATGCATACACTCAAACACAGACATAAACACAAACACACACTTTTTTTAGTTGTCCACTTCTTTACATATATTTTACACTCTCTAAACAGCAAAAGCGCTGCTTAACGAGTGTAAAATAATGGTAGCCATTCCATTTTCTAAGCTCCACAGAGGCTTGATATGGCGCAGTGAAGTGGCAGCCATGTTTTTTAGTGGGCATTACTTGTAACTTAATACCCTGCTGGAGAACATTTGTTCTCTAATCAGGGTAACGATGTACAGTTTTCCCATTGGCTAACTGAGGTTAACCACCTTAGTTACGGTAAAAGGCTGAAGTGGCTGGGGTTATATAATATAAACTACAATTTAGCTGTGGGGGAATTTGTCTTTATCTATACATGCTTTAATAATGACAACATGGCAGTTTTTACTAGTGATGAGCTTAAACACCATTTGCTAGAGACTAGGAACAATTGTGCAAGAACAGCTATTAGAAATGATTAATTTCACCATGGATATAGGTTCATAGTTTCATAGCTTCACAGGTAAATACTAGGCTGTCAGTCTACAGACTATTACAAGTCTAGCCAGCAACCTGAGCTGGAAAAGATAGGGAAAATATGGAATATGCTATCATGAAAGATTAGGAAGGCTGATATCCACATCCTTCTTAAAATACATGGGGCTCAGTCATTTTGGGGTGAGGGTTTATATTCTGTTGTCTACAAACTCCTGGAAGGCCATTAATGGAGACTTTGGGTTTTTCAACTCCTTGGCTGGAAATGAACCACTAGTTCACACCATTGGTATGGTTATTCACTTTAGTTGGTGCACAGGCACTTTGTTGATGGTTCTAGGCTTTGAGCTTGACATATCTGTCTGTCTATTTATCTATATATCTGTATCTATCTGTCAGTCTATCCATCTATCCATCTATATATTTATATCTATCTTTCTATATCTATCAATCCTGCTATCTATTTATATGGAATCAGGGTTTTTTTTTTTTCTTGGTTACCTTTTGAATAGGCTGACTGTTTTATCTGAGTCTTGGGTCACTGAACATTATCTTGGTACATGAATGTTGACAGTTGTGTTTCTTTTCCCCACACTGTTGTATGGGGGGTGGCTGCACAAGAAAGAAAGAAAGAAAGAAAGAAAGTGTTTTCTTTTTAAATGCACATTTGGAATTTTGTGTATTTTACCAAATGTGGCTGATGTTTTACCATTCAGCAAAAGTGTATTTTGACTATTGTCTACATATTTCTAGACACATGTCTAATCACACATATCTCTCTCTCTCTCTATTTCTCTCTCTCTCTCTCTCTCTATATATATCTATATATATATATATATATATATATATATATATATATATATATATATATATATGGGTCTATATTAAAAGCCCGAAATGACAAATGCTCGAGTGTATGTACATTGACACATAAAGGTCGATGTACAGAAACAGCGAAACATGAAAACCGCAAAATTTGAAACGCCGAACAAGTTCCGTCATCAGAACGTGCCACACAGATAATTAAAAATTACACTAAATAATTGCTTTAACACGTTTTTGCAGGGGGCCCTACTTTAATATACCAACTCCGAGACCGCAATACAGTGGGGAAAAGGATATATTTCCCTATCCCCACCATCCCGCTGCTGACCAGGAAACACATTCAGCATTTTGAATTTCACGGTTTTCGTGTTTCGCTGTTTATGTACATCGACCTTTATGTGTCAAAGTACATAGACTCGAGCATTTGTCATTTTGCGCTTTTAGTATAGACCATATAGATATATATATATATATATATATATATATATATATATATATATATATATATATATATATATATATATATACAGATTAACTTTAGAAGCTCGAAATACTGAAATATCGAAATTCAGTATTTTGAGCCCATAAAGTGGAATCCTGAAAAGAGCAAAACCTCAGAAGCGTGAAATTCACAACTTTGAATACTTGAGGTTTTGAATTTCACGCTTCTGAGGTTTCACTATGCTTATGGATTCAGGTAAGTGTGTATGTGTTAAGGGTTTTGGGTAGGGGCGGTGTTGTGTGTTAGTGTGTTTTGTTGCTGTGATGTGTGTGAGGAGAATGTAGCTTATGTGGTGGTGTTTTGTGTGTGTTTGTATGTAGTGCGACCTCGGAATTAGAATATTTAAGTAGGGGTGTGTGGGGTGTGTAGCTCCGCCACATGGGGGGTGCAGGGGGGCTTGCCCCACTGTTTTTATGTAGTAGAGAGCTTGTGTTCGTATGTGGGGGAAGGAAGGTGTGTGTGTGTGTGTGTGTGTGTGTGTGTGTGTGTGTGTGTGTGTGTGTGTGTGTGTGTGGAGTAGAAGTGCGTAATTCAAAATCTCTGGTGTGCGAGATTTTGAATTTCGCGGTTCTGAGTTTTCGTTGTTTTAAGGTTTCAACTTTATAGCCTCGAAATACTGAATTTAGACATTTCAGTATTTCAAGGATATAAAGTGAATCCACATATATATATATATATATATATATATATATATATATATATATATATATATATATATATATATATATATATATACACACACACACACACACACACACACACACACACACACACACACACATATATATATATATATATAGATATATATATATATATATATATATATATATATATATATATATATATATATATTGATATATTTCTTTATACAGTATATATGGGTATATGTCAGAAGCTCGAGTTTTCCGAAACTGGAAATTCATATTGTTGAGATGATATGATTGAGTTTCTGAAACATTTTTGCAGATGGGCATACCCCCCGCACTCCCTGCATTCTATATATATATATATATATATATATATATATATATATATATATATATATATATATATACATATATATATATATATATATACCAACTCCAAGATTGCACTACAGTTTCCATTGGTTTAGACACATCCTCTGATGTTAGCATGCAGTCATCTGCATACATAACACATTTTTATCCTTTCCTATTATTTCAGCATTACTAAATTCTATTTGACTCCAATTGCCAGTTCCTTAATCATAAACACAAACAGCCATGAACAGACCTAGGGATAGTGAGCATCCTGGTCTAGTCCCTCTTTCTGTCATTGTCTCCTGGAATACTCCTTCATTTATGAGTATTTGAGTTTCTGGATCTTGGTATGTGACCTTTATCCAAGGCAAGAACTTTTCCCTGTACCTGACTTTACTGCAGTGTCTTCCTTCAGAATTCCCATTTCACCATATGAAAGGTTTTCCACAAATCAAAGAGCACAATCTCATCTTTCCCTTACTGATACTGCTCCTCCCTGTGCATAAATTCTAGCAGGTCTCACCACATTCTTCTGTCTTCCTTCCCTTCACAAGGCCATTTTAACCTGCTTAAATTATTTTTGGAGATACTTCATCCAATCTTCCTGACTATACCATAATCAAAATCTCAGTGACAACATTAATCAAAGAGTTAGGCCTATAATTTTCCACTTTGCCGTTACGTCTCCAGTTTAGATGTCATGATTATCCTGGCCCTTGTCATACTTTCAATTGTTTTGCCTGAGTCCTATATTTTCTTGGATTCCTCTTCCATATTTCTTATCCTTCACTTCCCATTTGTAGAACCCTGGGGGAATCCTTTTGTTCCTACAGCTTTCCTCACCTTCAACTTGTATATGAGTTTCCTTACCTCATCTCATCACCTCTGCATTCGGCTTTTCTCTTTATTTCATCATTTAGTATTTATGCCTCTATTTTCTTTTTCACAGTTCTTTTTTGAGACTTCTGTCTCTTCCTTTTGTTTGTAAATCTCCTGAAAGTATTCTTTAAATCTTTTTTTGATTAACTGATTTTCTTCTAAATATTCCCCAGGTGGTGTAGCGGTTAGCGCTGACGCCTCACAGCAAGAGGTTTTCTGGTTCAATCCTCGGCTGGGGTGCCTTCTGTTCGGAGTCTGCATGTCCTTCCTGTGGTTGTGTGGGTTTCCTCTGTCTGGGTGCTCTGGTTTCCTCCCACATCTCAAGGACATGCTGTAGGTGGATTGGACACTCTAAATTGGCCCTAGGCATGAGTGCGCATGTGTGTGTGTGCCTTCTGTGGAAGGTTGGGCACTGGGCTGGCAACTCAACACTGTAAAATCTCCACTGCCAATCATGAGTAGATAAGCCGAAAGAAGAAGCTCTGCACCCTTCACTCTCTGCCTATTTCTTTGCTGTCTCTCCCACTGTCTACTAGTAGTCCTTCCTGTACCATTTTTGAATTTCTTGCTCTGTATTAATTTTACTCTAAATCCTTTCTTAATGCTTTTTCTGTGATCTGTACCATTTCCATTCTAAGTTCATTTCTTTCAGTTTCCTTCTGTATCTCTTCCATCTCTCCCTCCAACTCAATCTCCCATTCACTGTTTTCTTTGCTTTTTCCTTCTGAGCTCAGCAGTTTTCTCCTGATGGTGCCCTTGATCCTATCCCACCAGTGTTCTTCCAATTAGTTCCCATATTTCATATTATCCTGTACTGATCTCCTTACTAATCCTTGTAGTGTGTCCTTGTCTTCTTTTTTTCTTCCATTTACAGCAGGCCCACCTTCACTCTTTTCTCATTGTTTTCTGTTCCTCAACACTTACCTTAAATCTCACTGCTGCATGATCTGATCTCTGTCTCTCCTGTATTTGGATTTCTTCCACTATTTCTGTCAGATTGTTATTATCTAAGAACTTGTCTGAACCACTCATTTGTACCAAAATGTCTTTTTCACAGGTACATTCCCTTTTAGTCAGATACCTTTTCCTCCATATGTCCAGCCACCCTCTATGTTTCATATCACGGTCTACATCTTACCTCAATTTTTTATATTCTCTCCTTATGTCTAATGTGTTTTTCTTAATTTCTATGCTGACATTGTATAGTTTGTCCTACTATCTCTATTCCAGTTTTAATGTCTGTGTCCGTTTAGCAAAGAAAAAGTAAAAAAAAATCTTTCATCTCTTTTTGGTACACATATGTTTACTGTTGTCCAACATGCATCTTCAATCCTTCCCTGCTGGATAATCCATCTGTCTATCCCTCTTTTTTATTATCTCTGTAGTTGTATGTTATTCATTCCAAAATACAATTGCTAGTCCACTCTTTCCTCCCACTTTCTTGGTGTCCATCTTTCCCTGTGGGTAATCATAACAGAGTATCTTCTATTCTCTGAGTTTAAGTTTTGCTTCCTGTAATAGAGCAATGTCTACAATATCTTCTTTAGTTTTTTTTCTGTAGCCTCCATCCTCTTGTATGTCGACAAACCCCTTGTGTTCCATCTAATTATTTGTATTTGCACTGTCATTTTTACTCAGCTATCTCTGCTTTTCCCATTGTTGATATCCAGCATAACCCTTTCTCTGGAAATACACTATGAACTGAACGTTGTGTTTGTTGGTGACTGCGTATATTTTGACCCTTCCTTTCCCTGGCCTTTGGATGTCTTGCCCATTGGTTCTTGTGTGCACAGCTTTATACCCTGGAAATTGGTCCTTTAAGACTTCATTTTGTTCATTTATAGCTGTCTGTCAAACTAATACATTTCATGCCAACACATTACCGATGTTATAATCTTTTCATATCACAGCATTCCCATTCATTGCTATCCTCTCCCCACCTCACTGGCCTAGTACTCCAGGTTCATTTGTGTGAAAGTCCACTATTGTTTTCTATCCTTTTTTGTGGTTTTATACTTCTTTACTGTGCTATTATCCACCACCATTCTTTTATTCCACGTGTCAATAGGTCATTCATTACCTTATTTTCCATTGTTTCTTCCTGTACATTCATCATCATGGCTCATAAGTTGTTACATCAGCAATAATTATTTATTTCATCTTAGATTACTCATTAAACTTATTCGTACTGCAATTTATTTCACATCATTATGTAGTTATGAAAAATATGTTGATTACCTTGGAAACTTACACTAATATCTCCTTAGAATGCATTACCCATCACTGTCCTCGGACTTTTTTCAGTCCCTCCCATTCTTTAAGTTTTGATGTTGTATTCTCTTGGATGCATTTTGCAAGGCAAAGACCTGTTTCATGTAGTAACAGCATTCCTAGCCTTCTGGCAGCCAATTGTCTTTCATTGTTCATTTCTTCCATTTATTTATTGGTTTACCTTTTCCTGTGGTAACTCTTATTCCTTCCATATTTCTGTATTCCCCTCAGCACTGCCATCTATATGAAATGTTTATAAACAGCATGGTTAGTCCATCACTTGTCCAGTTCACCACTGAGCCAGCCAAAACATCAGACACACTGTGGTGCCATCTCCTTAGATGTTCTCTGTCTGTCTCTGTGTCTGCTTTTTTTCACTATTTTTGTGTCTAAATCTCCTTTACGAGATGCTCTTGTTCTTTCTTTATTTATTTATTGAACAGCGGGCTTCACAAAAATGTGTTTATTGATGCCTGACTACCAGGAAAATCCATCTGGGTAGGAGCCCATTTTCAGTAGAGGCCAGGGGAGAAAAGCTTCAAAGTATTACAAAATATTTTAAAAATGATAATTTTACCATCTTCAAACATAATACAAAAACATCTACAGTTTAAATAATTATACCAAATTAGACATAATGTGAAAACATTGGTTAAGAATAGATACAAGTTACATGACAATGATTTAATATTTAGAGAAATTTTAGCCAGTTTATAAAGAAGTTAAAGATAAGTTAGTATAATACAAACAGGAATTGCAATATGAAGAGAGATAAAAGCAGGCTTATGCCATGTTTATAGAGAAAGCCAAGGGAGAGAAACTGACAGAAGTAAGGAAGTGAGTGAAGAAGGGAGAGTAAGGAGGTGTAAGTTATCACATTTAGGGATAGATTTGCTTGTGTACAAGCAAGAATAGAATTTATTTTTTAAAGGATGGGAGGGAGGGTATTTACCTGATGGTTACATGCAAGGAGTTCCAGGCCTTAGCAACATGGTACTAGTATAGACAATGCCCAACAGCTTTGACAGGTTTGTAGACAGAAAGGAATTTTTGGTCACTGGTTCACAATGACCAACTGGGAACACAGTTGTCTAGAATGTTTTTTAGTGCTGGACAGGCAGGCGGAGTCTGGATAATTTAATAGCTGGTAAGAAGCTGTGTATATGTTTGTTGCTGTGGTAGTTTTAACGAATTTAGGCATTTCAGTGCTATACAGTGGTGGGGTCTGAAAGGAGTATGTGCTGCAAATGTAGCAAAAGCATTGTTCAAGTTTCAATTTTTGTGAAGCCCGCTGGTTAGTAAGGACCCCAGTGCCATAAACAAATGTAGGAAGGCGATAATTAGTGACAAGTGTAAGTTTACAGTTGGGTTGGGGAAAAAAAGTTTTTGGCTTTGTAAAGCATTCCTAGTTTTTGATGAGCTTTCCTTATGTAATTTTGTATATGCAGGTTGAATTTAAGATTATCATCCACTTCTTCTTCTGGCTTTTCCCAGTTAGGGGTCGCTACAGTGGATCACCTGTCCGCTCATGATTGGCAGTGGAGTTTTACAGTGTCGAGTTGCCAGCCCGGCACCCAATCTTCAACAGAAGGCACACACACACACACACACACACACACACACACACACACACACACACACACACACACACACACACACACACCTAGGGCCAATTTAGAGTGTCCAATCCACCTGCAGCATGTCTTTGGGATGTGGCAGGAAACCGGAGCACCCGGAGGAAACCCACGCAACCACAGGGAGGACATGCAGACTCCGCACAGAAGGCACCCCAGCCGTGGATCGAACCGGATAACCTCTTGCTGTGAGGTGACAATGCTAACCACTGCACCACCGTGGCTGCCCAATCATCCCTAATAATATGATATGAGAAGTGACTTCAATGGTTGTATTACCAAGAGAGAGGACTTTAATTTAGTTTTTTGTGAGAGAGAGATATGGAGAAAAGTAGTAGTTTGTTACTTTTTTAAGGTTGAGTATCAGTTGTGAGTTATAAAGTCATATTTAAGTGGCTGTTAAAGCTTTCTTAGTATTTCTTTGGAGGTATGCCACATTGTCAGATGTGCAAATGAATGGGGAGTCATCTGCGTATTGTTTTAGGAAGATCTGTTGTTTGGATGTGTGGAGGTTATTGGTGAGAATGCTAAAGAGGAGGGAACCAAGGATAGATCCTTGTGGCACATTGGTGGTGACTACGAGGTATGGAGAGAAAGTGGATTGCCATTTTACTGACTGATGCCTATTGGATATGTAGCTTTTTATAGTATTTTGAGAGAGGGGATAGTATTGCTATTGGTCTAAAGTTAGTAACTTCTATTGAATTTTCTCCTTTGTGCAGAAGAATAGTGTATGACTTTTTCAAGAGAGATGGGGCATAGGAGTCCTGGATTAACCTATTTATAAGGACTAAGACAGGATAGGCAACGATATTGGCTGGTATTTTATGGTACTCTCTTGCAAGGTCATCAGAACATGCAGAAAATGTTTTGAGCTTGTTTAACAGTAGTTTTCTTTCTGTTTCTGTAAGTCTTTTGCTTGTTTTTGCTCCACTGTCTTGCCTCTTGCGTCTTTTCTCATCTCCTTGTAAAGGCCTTTGTTATTTGCTTATTTGCTGTTCATCTCTTTTGCTAATGGGTGTTCCAGCTGCACCTCCTGGTCTGGTCTTCTTCCAGGCAGAGCTTTTGGCATCTGCCATTACACTTCCTGCCAGTGTCTGCATCAGATTTCCTACTTCTAAGGTTGTTTTCCTAGTCCATATCTAACCGGTCATTCAGAAATGTATAGCCTGTGTTGCTAAGCTGTCTGTAATCATTTTGTTTAAATATTTGAACATCCATTATGGTGTGCAGCCTGAACCAACCCTTTACATGTCGCACCTCCAGAATTGCAGGGTATTTGAACCATATTGCTGTTCCTCTCATTCTTAGCTGATTCAATATCTCCCACATAGTTTTCCTTCTACTGTAGGTCTTTCAAAGTAACCCTTGACCAGTTTTATGAACATACCTGCAAATGGGATACCTTTAAGTCTTTTGTCTTGCCTTTTTATTTTAATTTTTACAACAAAGGAATGGAAGCATATCAAAACATCCATAGGTCTGCTTTTGGTTGTTTGCCAGTGTCCTACTCTGTGTCTTATTTTTATTAGTGTTTCTTGATTTTCTGCTAGTACAAATCTGTCCTGTAACAGCTGCATTACAAACTGCTTCAGTTCACTATTGTTCGCTCTCTCATATTGAAATTATCATTAAGTTATTCCTTTTTAAGCAATTTTCAAGATCATTCATCTTTTTTTTCCTTCCTTTTTATTATTTTTGTTAGTTGTTGCATTCTGAGGATCTGTTACTGCAGCTCAGCTTGAATTGCTGCTTTTTTGCCTCCAGGTTATGCACCTTTTTTGTATCCTTTCCATTTCTGCTTGTTTTGTCCTATTGTTTATTTCAAAGAGCTGACATGCTAGCCTAATTTTATTAGCTTTTTAAACAAAAAGGTCCTCTTTATTTGCAGCTTTAAAAGTAGCCATCTGTTTCTCCTTTAGCTCTCACTCATTCATTTTTTTCTGTGTTGATTTCTCTCACTTGGAACACAATTTATACTTGCATTTTTTGCAGGCCCTGTCTACAGCTTTTGACTTAGGCAAACATCTTGTCTAAGTTGTCTAATATCACACCCTTTCTTCTTTCTTAATTTGTATCAGAACTCACCAATGTGAACTATTTCTCTACCAGTTCACCTATTTTTGATTTTAAGGCTCTTTTCCTTTTATCACCATCTTCTATAAATTACTTGCTATGAAATTTTTGCCCTACCCTTGTCCTTTGTCTAATTACGATTAGTAACTGATAACAACTTTGCAATACAAGCACTAATACTGCTACTGTACAGAAACAACTTTGTGCCTTAAACTGATTTCCACAGGTTGGTTCCTTCTGAATGGAATTTAATACCTTCTTCTTCTTTTGGCTGCTCCCGTTAGAGGTCGCCACAGCAGATCACCTGTTTCCATTTCTTCCTGTCCTCTGCATCTTGCTCTGTCACACCAACCACCTGCATGTCCTCTCTCACCACATCCATAAACCTTATCTTAGGCCTTCCTCTTTTCCTGTTACCTGGCAGCTTCATCCTTAGCATCTTTTCCCCAATATACTCTGCATCCCTCCTCAGCACATGTCCATGTCCAAACCAACGTAATCTTGCCTCTCTGGCTTTGTCTCCAAACCTTCCAACCTGGGCTGACCCTCTAATATACTTATTCCTAATCCTGTCCATCCTCATCACACCCAGTGCAAATCTTAACATCTTCAATTCTGCCACATCAAGCTCTGACTCCTGCGTTTTTGTCAGTGCCACTGTTTCCAACCCATATAACATAGCTGGTCTCACTACCCTTTTGTAGACCTTCCCTTTCACTCTTATTGGTACTCGTCTGTCACAAATCACTCCTGACACTCTTCTCCACCCACTCCATCCTGCCTGTACTCTCTTCTTCACCTCTCTTCCACACTCACCATTACTCTGAACTGTTGATCCAAGTATTTAAACTCATCCACCTTTACCAACTCTACTCCCTGCATCCTCACCATTCCTCTGCCCTCCCTCTCATTCACACACATATATTCTGTCTTATTCCTGCTGACCTTCATTCCTCTTCTCTCTAGAGCATATCTCCACCTCTCCCAGGTCTCCTCCACATGTTCTCTACTCTCACTGCAGATCACAATGTCATCTGCAAACATCATAGTCCACGGGGACTCCTGTCTGATTTCGTCTGTCAACCTGTCCATCACCATTGCAAATAAGAAAGGGCTCAGAGCTGATCCTTGATGTAATCCCACCTCCACCTTAAAAGCATCCGTCACTTCCACTAGAGACCTCACTGCTGTCACACTACCCTCGTACATATCCTGTACCACTCTTACATACTTCTCTGACACTCCCGACTTCCTCATACAATACCACAACTCCTCTCTAGGCACCCTGTCATATGCTTTCTCTAAATCCACAAAGACACAATGCAACTCCTTCTGACCTTCTCTGTACTTCTCCATCAACACTCTCAGAGCAAACATCACATCTGTAGTGCTCTTTCCTGGCATGAAACCATACTGCTGATCCCTATTCATCACCTCCCTTCTTAACCTAGCTTCCACTACTCTTTTCCATAACTTCATGCTGTGACTTCTAATATAAGCAATTTTACTACCTAATTCCTATTTCTAGCACTTCTTAAAATGGACACTGTTTTGACTAAATGTATTGACTCTGCTGTAACACCCTCAGCACCTCCACTCAGTGTACCTGTATTTGCTATCTCCAATTTAAGCCTTAGGTTGCTAGTTGATCTTTAATATCTCTATATGTTGTTTTTCTTTTGGCTTTTCCAGGTTAGGGGTTGCCACAGCGGAACTCTGGTCTGCTAATGATTGGCAGTCAATTTTTATGGTGCCAAGGTGCCAGCCCAATGCCCAATCTTCAACAAAGGCACGCCCATTCACACATGTCTTTTGAATGCCACTCGACCGCGGGGAGGACATGCAGACACCACACAGAAGGTGCTCCAGCCGAGAATCAAACAGGAGAACCTCTTGCTGTGAGGCGACAATGCTACCGCTGCACCACCGCGGCTTGGTTATAATATAAATATTGCATTTGCAGCACTGAGTGTATTATTCTCTAGTTTGTAACTTCATTATTGCCCTTTTCCTATACTGATTTTGTGTCTTAGTCCTATGAACTTTGCGTATCATAAAACTTGTATTAATTGTATCGCTGTTATATGTCACCTTTTAAGCTGGGTATACTGTCAATATATTTGCTGCCTTTAGGCCAGTTTATATGGCTGAAAAAGTTAATTTGTCCCAGGGTCAGTCTAAGTATTTTGGATAGCTCATTATGGACTTTCAGGAGTTATTTTTCTATTTGAAATGTTCAAATTTAGAATTATTAAGCAGGCCTTTTAGAGGTTTTAAAAGAGAAAGTTACAAGTTTATGGACAGACTTAACTAGGGATGGATAAACTAGAGGGTGGCATATGTAGTGGTTATGTTAATTAAGACCAGTACAAGAATATTATATTCTCCAGTTGGTCCAGGGAATTTTTATTTATTAAGTTTAAGAGTCTCTGGGCATACCTAACTTTTGCAGGTATAGGTAGTCCAGTTTATTGAGTAGCTGTTGAAATGTTCCATAATAAAGACAGTTTTAGTAATAGGCAATTCTGCTAGGTCACTAGAGAATCTTACACGATCGTCAGGGTACATGGAAGACATCCTGTAGCAGGCTGTAATTTAATGGCTTGTCATGTTCAGGATAAGTTAGAGTTCCATGAGTTCAGTATGTGGGTCTCCAGTGAGCTGTCTAGAGGTGATGTCATCCTTTACAAATATGGAAATGCCACAACTGTTTCTGTCAAGTCTAATTGCATGATAGGAGCAAATCCCAGGTATGGAGGGATTGTTATTTTTAAAATGAAAACAAATCTCAGTGACTACACAAATATGAATATGCTCAAGTCATGTGAGAGCCTCAAGATTAGGTAATTTGTTGTTTGTGGTTACATTTGTTTGTGGTTAAAACATCAGGCAATGAGAAAGACCACCTTTATAGGGTCCATTTTAGAGGTGGAAATGGCTACATTGATATTTGTTATGATGGGATGCTCTTAGCTGGTCTCTGCCTAAAAAAAATGACAATGGCTTTTGCCAATAAACAGAAGCCATAGAATGAGTCGTGCAGGCCGTCCTTGCTGAAGCAAGTTGCACTGTCAGCCATCTTGTCTCATGCTACACATACTGGATCCAGACCTCTCTACTATCCCTAATTTGGTGTTACATTCCTATTTTCATACCTGATGTACCACTGCACAGGATGTTCCTATTTTTGGAGGTATGTCACTATTTTCAGGCTTGATTTACACCTTCACATGATTTTCTGAATCCTTCCTCATCACATGAGAGTTTTTGAAGCACACAGAAAATTACAGTACATGATTAACATGGTAGAAGCAGCAATAATTTAAAGAAATAGGATACACATCTTACATCTCCCTTTTTCTGAAGCAACAAATAAATGACCTTATGTGGTAGAATTTTGCAATGCAGTTCATTAAAGTCTACAGATTTTACAGGTTTTTTTTGATAATGTGCTTATATTTTCCATCATTTTTGTAACTCTGTTTTGTAGACATATGTTTCTGAGTAGTATTCCACATTCTTACTGAAAACAGCAAGAGTTATATGCTGATTGGTATGCACATTTTATGCTAATTAAGCATCCATATTTTTAACTAGTCTGTAGGTCGAGAGGTATTCCCCAGAATGACACCAATTATTAAGGTGCAGGGGCACTATGCAACTTAAAGGGCAATACCCTGTATTGAAACAATCCATCTGGTATTTAAAAGGAAGTTTTTTTCTTTTTCTTACTTTATCAAAGGGATCTGCCACTATCCTGTAGTAAAGTCCAAGTTAGACAGGTATCTTACCTTTCTCAGAATTTCCATAATTCATTCACAGTTGGCATAGTGGACACATAAGGCACTTAATTCAGATGTCAGTAGTTGTCACATAAATGAATAATGTTATTAGGCTTTGGCACTTAGACAACTGGACGTCTGTATCACCCCAGATGTAATGCCTTTTTTTAATTTCCATTAAAATAGTTTCCCTTTGTACCTTTGGAATCTCCTGAAGGTTGACCCTTAATTTATACACAAATGTATTGAAATATGATATATTAGACTGATTTTTTCCTGTGAGAACAGACAATCTATATTTGTTTCTTAGAACAAGCTCTTGTTTTTGTGGACAGACAAGGAATTGTCTACATGAACTTGGTCTTGCTCAGATGTCTGAGTTTTTTATGGTCAGAGCAGCTGTATATACCCGTTACTCTTTCCATGGTTTGGTGATAATTGCATGATATATTTACTCAGGTGTACATTTTTTTTGACTGTTTTATTTTATTGTTGATTTCCACTACATTTTCATTTACCTCATGAGATCATTTCTATTGCAGTAGGATTTTGCTTTCAGAGGTGGTATTAGAGATGAGACTTTGCTTCCTGACTGAAACATTCTTCCCCATGCAGTTCTATTGTGATATCATTTCTGGGTGAGTTGAGCTCATGGTATATGCTTTCCTTCAACTGGAAGTACGGATCCAATACTCTTGAAAATTTCAGAGAAAATACACTTCAAAAAGTAGTAGTCCGTGACACTATTTCTCATATCTCTTTGACAGGTTGTGTCTAAAATATTTGATGGCATCTCTTATAAAGGAGTTCAAAAAGGTTGAATCCTGTGGAGAACAGTTTCACCTCCTTAATGGCAAGCACTATGTATGGAACTGGCTGTCCCAATTATTTCTATATTTTGTCTATGACATGCCTTCACATAGTTTGAAAGCATTTCACCATTCTAGCTGCCTGTTGATGAGCAGACAGATATTTAAGCTGATTAATTTTAAAGCACCTGACACAAACTCTTTATGATTGTAATGGGATGTTCCTTTATTGACCATGATTTATCTGGATACTCTTAGTCAGGAAAACATGCAATCTTGCTCATTAACCATGGCTTTTGCTGTCACTTTTTGGAGAGGTACAACTCCCAGGTAGTATTTTGTATAACATGCTTCTACTACTAGTAAATATTACTATCCCTTAGCAGACCTAACCAGGAGTTCTGCTACATTTTATTGCTATCCTCTTGAATAATACCTATGTTTTGGGCAGAAGTAGTAAAGGATACTGGAGTCCCCTACTGCTTGCAGGTTTTTGACAGCCTGGGTGGGAAGTACTGTATCTCTCTATAGCTGCAATGAACCTTGTCCAGAAAAAGTCTTTCTTTATTTTTCTCAATGTCCTGGTATCCTCTCAAAGCATTACTATGGGTCAGTTTTATTACAGTCTGCCTAAATTATTGCTTGCTTATTGCTTGCCAGCAGCTAACTAATAATATTTTCTTTCCTTTTATCTACTCTATAGTTAGATAATTTTCAGCCTATAAATAAGGGCAAGCAGGAATTTTAGCCAAGAAATCATTTTCAGTATCCTGAACATTATTTCTAGTTCCCTTAAGTGTGGGATCCTCCCACTGCTTTCTGAAAGTTGAACTGGTTATCACTGACAACAGGCACTCCAGAACTTTCTTCAAGGTATATCTATAAAAACGGTATCCTCCATAGCCACTGCCAAAGTTCTGTGAAGTGCTACAAACTTTCCTCTACCCTTGGACATAGATCTAAAATTGAACAAAGTAATTTTTATATTATTACTTCATATGCTAAGTTTGGAATTAGTCTCTAAAAATATTGGCTTGTTCCTAGTGCATTTCAGAGATTTTTCACTGTAAATATATATTATTCCCTTTGTTTGCCAACATTATTAAGCATTTAGGCATAAAGTCTTCAGTTATTGAAGTTACCACAATTTCTGTGTTAAATAGGACATGTAAAGATGTACCCCCTACACAAACATTACATTTTTCTACATAACTATAACCAATAAAAGCAAATTGCATTATTTCAGTGTACATAGTTTTGTTTTTGCTGTACATGGAAGGATATAAATTCACACAGGTTTGGTTAAGGCAATAAGGGATTTTTTG